>NW_022436998.1:1084666-1175707 GCF_009761245.1 Sapajus apella
GAAGGAAGGAAGGAAGGAAGGAAGGAAGGAAGGAAGGAAGGAAGGAAAAAGAAAAGAAAAAAGAGTGATTTATGACAAATCCATAGCCAGATATACTGAATGAGTAAAAGCTGGAAGCATTTCCCTTTAAAATCGGAACAAGGCAAGAATGCCCTCTCTTACCACTCCTATTAGATGTGGTACTGCAAGTCCTAGCCAGAGCAATCAGGCAAGAGAAAGACATAAAACGCATCCAAATTGGAAGAGAAGAAATCAATCTATTGCTGTAGGTGATATAATTCTATGCCTAGGAAACCCACAGTCTACCCAAAAGCTCTTTGATCTGATAAAAAATTTCAGCAAAGTTTTGGGATACAAAATTAATGTACAAAAATTCATAGTATTTCTATATACCAACAACATCCATGCTGAGTTCCAAATCAAGAACACAATCCCATTCACAATAGCCACATAAAATAAAATAGCTAGGAATACAGCTAACCAGGGAAGTGAAAGAGCTCTACAAAGAAAACTACAAAACATTGATGAAGAAATCAGAGACAGAAGCAAATGGAAACATTCCATGCTAATGGATTGGAAGAATCAGTGTTAATAAAATGGCCATACTACTCAAAACAATTTACATATTCAATGCTATTTCTATCAAACTATCAATGACATTCTTCTCAGAACTAGAAAAAACTATGTTAAAATTTATATAAAACCAAAAAAGAGCCTGAATACCCAACGCAATCCTAAGCAAAAAGAACAAAGATGAAGGCATCATGTTACCTGATTTCAAACTATATTATAAGGCTACAATAACCAAATAGCATGGTACTGGTACAAAAACAGACACATAGACCAATGAAACAGCATACCCAGCCCATAAATAATGCTACACACCTACATCCATCTGATCTTCAACAAAGTCAACAAAAACAAGCAATGGAGAAAAGACTCCCTCTTCAATAAATGGTGCTGGGATAATTGGTGAGCCATATGCAAATGATTGAAACTGGATCTTTTCCTTACACCACATACAAAAGTCAAGATGAATTAAAATCGTATATGTAAGACCTAAAACTACAAACACCTTGGAATATAATCTAGGAAATACCATTCTGGACATAAGACCTGGCAAATATTTCATGATAAAGATGCCAAAAGTGATTGCAACAAATGCAAAAATTGACAAATGAGACCTAATTAAACCAAAGAGCTTCTGCACAGCAAAAGAAACTATCAAAAAAAAGTAAAGAGACAACCTACATAATGGAAGAAAATATTTGCAAACTATGCATCCAACAAAGGTCTAATCTCCAGAACCCATAAGAAACTTAAACAAATTAACAAGCAAAAAATGAAGAATCTCAACAAAAAGTGGGCAAAGAATATAAGCACACTTATTAAAAGAAGTCATACATACAGCCAATGAACATGAAAAAATGCCCAACATCACTAATAATTAGAGAAGTGTCCATCAAAACCACAATGAGATACCATCTCACACCAGTCAGAATGGCTATCATAATAGAAAGTCAAAAAATAACAGATGCTGGCTATTCTCACTTATAAGTGGGAGCTAAACATTGAGAACACATGGGCACAAAGAAGGAACCAAAAAACACCAGGGCCTACTTAAGGGTAAAAGGTGGGGGGAGGGTGAGAATCAAAAAACTGCCTATCAAGTACTATGCTTATTACCTGGGTGATGAAATAACAATCTGTACACCAAACTCCTGTGACACACAACTAACCTGCATAGCGAACCTGCACATGTACCCTTGAGCCTAAGGTAAGAGTTAAAAAAAATAAATAAATCTGAGATTCCTCTGTGGTCAATGTAAAGAGAAAAAATATGTTTGTAGAAAAAAGTTACACCTGTTATTGGATTGTAGCTCTGTGCATTGTTTTGTAGTTCTTGTTATCTACCTACAGACTAGACTAGATCCTGAATTCTTCTAGATTTCTCTAATCCTATTTTCTTCTATGAAATTACTAAAAATGGGAACTGATCTGTTCTTCAAGCCCTATAATCTGAAACAAGATGAATTTTAATGGACAGTCTCATTCCTCATGTGTGGGGCACGCAGATAATTTACTAAACCTCCCAATGCTCATAACCAGAGACATTCAAACTGCAAATGATGAGAGGAGAAGTTGATGGCTTCATGCTATTGACAGCATTTTCCACAACACTAGAAAAAGACTCTGTATCATGAGACTCTTATCACTATTGATGCCTATGATTTTCACTTAACTTAGAGAATCTTTAGTCCACCTGGAAGGCAACTTTGGGCAACATTGCTAATACAACCATTGCTCACTCCCTGCTTTAAGCTCAACACAGTCGTGGGATACTGTGGGTAAAAAAGTTGCTCTGTATTATCTGTTGGTTAAATAAGGAAATGTCTGTTTTATTGCTAATACTACCTGTAATGTAACTTTAGTGTATACTTTTAATTTTCAAGTTATTTTAATACCTTTAATAGCCATTTCCATATTATCTTCTGTAATCTGCTCAGTGAAATGACTTCTCATGTTTCTACTATCCTGGAAGTTTTCCTTGCATATTATTTAGTATAAAACATGTCTTTTGCAGAAAAATTGATGGATCTGGAGGTCATTATTGTTAGCAAACTAAGAGAAACAGAATACTACCACATGTTCTCACTTATAAGTGGAAGCTAAATGATGAGAACTCATGAACACAATGAAGGGAACAACAGACACTAGGGATTACATGAGGGTTGAGGGTGGGAGGGAGAAGCACAGAAAAAAATATTGAGTACTAGGCTTAGTACCTGGATGATTTAACGATCTGCACAAAAATATCTCATGAGTTCGCCTATATAACGAACCTGCATGTGTACCTCCTAACCTAAAAGTTTTTTTTAAAAAGCAAGTTGTATAATATGTGTAATATGAGCCCAGTAAAGAACCACTATTAACCTCCTATATACATGTGTGTATATGTTATGTATAAATATATACGTATGCAGACACGTGTGTGTGTGTTTATAAAACTATACACGTGTGTGTGTGTTATCTTACAAATGCATGATAAGTATAAATGGCTTTCTCTTGGAGATGAGCTGGGGAAAAGTTAGTGTGTTGCTTCTCATTTCATATACTTCAACATGAAGGAAAAAAGATGACTAGAATTTGATGTGTATGAGTTGTTCACTTGTTTAAGCTTTACAGTTAACAAAAAGCTAATAATTTTAGGATCATAGCATCTAAT
This sequence comes from Sapajus apella, assembly GCF_009761245.1. NCBI lineage: Eukaryota > Metazoa > Chordata > Mammalia > Primates > Cebidae > Sapajus > Sapajus apella. The sequence continues at coordinate 1,087,893 of NW_022436998.1, forward strand.
TACCATTGCACTTACGTTCAGATAAAAAAAAAAAAAGTGGCATGTCTGTGTCTGGTTTAGTTTGACTGCTCTCAGTGCACCATGGGGCCGTGCTGCTTCCACCCAACTTCCTGTTAGGAAAATAGTTTCTAGGTTCTCCATTGGAAAAACCACTTCAGTAAAGAACTCTAGTGCCTATTTGAGGAGAAAATTCAGCCCTATGTGGAGTGCAATGGCGCTATCTCAGTTCACGGCAACCTCTGCCTCCCGGGTTTAAGCAATTCTCCTGCCTCAGCCTCCCAAGTAGCTAGAATTACAGACATGTGCCACCATGCCCAGGCTTTAACCATTTAAAATACACTCAGGCATCTCCTAACGATGTGGATACTTTCTGATACATTTGTCCTTAGTGGTTTCATCTTTGTGCGAACACAATAGAGTGTCCTTATAAAACCTAGATCGTGTAGCCCACTCCACACGTATTTCAGGACAGCCAGGAGGGGATGCACATCTGCTGAGAAACTGTGAGGAAAAGCGCCTGTGCTGAGCTCTGGCGCCACCAGAGGGCATGCGAATCCACCCCTGACCAACTACCTTCTGAGGTGCCAGAAGCAGCAAGGAGCTTCGATTTTCACAGGGCAGCACAAGGGTCACGTCAACTAAGTGTTGTTAATTGAAACACATGGGCTTGTAGGCTCCCCGTCAGTTTGCATTTTCAGAACGATGGCGCTGAATACTTCATCCTGACTTTATGTGGTGCAGCGGGATGGCATCTTGAGCACGAGGGCCATGCAGTGACCCCCGGCTGCCAGCAGAGGGCACGTGAGCCCAGTTTTTCTAATCCCAAGGCCACAGCTTCCCACCCAATTCCTCTGTGCAGACCCCTGTGAGGGCAGGAGTGGGGTTCTCCTCAGCACAGACCAGGGGACACCTCGAGCCCACATCCATGATGGAGTCTTGCTCTGTCTCCCTGGCTGGAGTGCAGTAGCCAATCTCGGCTCACTGCAATCCATTCCTCCCCCATTCAAGCGATTCTCCTCCCGCTCCCTCCTGAGTAGCTGGGATTACAGGCGTGAGCCACCATGCCCAGCTAATTTTTATATTTTTAGTAGAGATGGGGGTTTCACCATGGTGGTCAGCTGGTCTTGAACTCCTAATGTCTTGATCTACCCACCTCATCCTCCTAAAGTGCTGGATTATGGGAATGAGCCACTGTGCCTAGAAATAATGTTTTATAAACATTGAAATTTTACATTTGATGAAATATATGAACTATATCAAACTTTAATATACCCATCTAATTAATTAAAATCAGTCCTCTGTTTCCTGGGCCTTGACCATTTAAAAAAAAAAAAAAATAGCATCCATTGATTTTATTAACCACATTGTTAGCAAGAGGGCCCTGCAGTGTCCCTAGTTGCCAGCAGGGGGCACACAGGGACCACACCGTGAGCAAGAGGACCCTACAGGGCTCTGGTTGCCAGCATGGGGGGTGCTGCCAAGACACTTTGAGCAAGAGGGCCTTGCAGGGCCCCCAGCGGCCGGCGGGGGCGTACCACCACTACACTGCAAGAGGTCACTGAATTGCCTTGGTTGTGAGCAGAGGGTGTGCTGCCACTACACTGTGAGCAAAAGGGCCCTGCACTGCCCTGGCTGCCAGCAAGGGATGCCAGTCACCACCCTGTTAAGAGAGTCCTGCAGTGGCCCTAGCCGCCATCGGGGTGCGGGCACAGCACTGTGAGGGAGACGGCCCCACATTGCCCGGCCGCCCTGCAGCCACAGCTTACCTTTTCAGATTCCTGAGGCTCTTCCTCACGTCACCGCGCTGGCATTATGGCGCCGGCCGCATTACGGGCGCATCACGTCAGTCCGCACGGACCGGCGCGCCTCACGTCACACCCGCATCCCTTCACTGCTGACACGCGCATCATCACGGTGCGCACCGCGTCTCGTCTTGGCCCCAGGCCTCGGCTTCAGGGCGGCTTGGCGGTTTGCGAAATTGGGTTCTCCTTAGTACAGACCTTGGGGACACTGCAAGGGTGGAGCTGCGTTCTCTTCAGCACAGACCTTGGGGGCTCCGCCTTGCTTTTGGACAACTCCGGGCAGCGTCCACGGTGAGTAAAATCCTTCCTGTTTGCAGCCATGACTGCTGAAGGTCAGAGAGTAGTAAGAAGGTCTCGATGTGGAAAAGTGGACACCAGAAGCCCCTCTGCTCGCAGAGGTTCTCCCCACCCAAGGCCAGGTGGCCGCAGTGCGATGTCCACACTGCAGCCTCAGAACACAAATAGACCGTTTCTAAGGCAGCTATGACATCCAAAATAAGAATACAGCACCCGCAGTGTGTTGTTTATGTAGAAAACACCTGTAATACTAATGCAAAGCGTCAGTACAAAAATGTTAATATACTATCTGCACCACCTACGCAGCCCTGCCAATATAGCACTCTTAATAATCGACACTGACATATCAATGCAAACGTAGAATGTAATGTATGGTTAGGGTTTAGGGTTTAGGGTGAGGGCTAGGGCTAGGGGTTAGGGTTAGAGTTAGGGGATACCAGTTAAGGGTTAGAGTTTAGGGATTAGAAGAATTTTAGGCAAAATAAATTTAAACAGTTTATTTGAGCAAAGGAATGATTCTTGAATCATGCCTGAAGCACCAGAACAGAAAACAGGGTTTGGGGCTTCCAGCTCTTAGTGGTAGCAGCAAAGTGAGGTTTCTCATTGACTCCAGCTGATGACTGCCTGTTGTGGGGATGGTTCCCTCAGCATCCCTAGACATACAGCCAACAGGTTCCTGGGCTTTTTGTCATTGACTGTGGTTGGTTTGTTAATTTAAGTGTTTAAATGCCTCCAAGTTTGGTTTCCGTTTGCTTAGGCAAGACCTCAGGCTAACAGCCTCCTCCTTTTTTGCTTTAACATCTCAAAATCATAATTCATCTTTATTTTACTTTCCTGACATTAATAGAAGTCAATTCACATTTTTGTTATTATTCAGAAAGTCGGTTTAATTGGCAACCTATTTGTGGTGGTACATGAAATAAAGTCTGTTAATCATTAGCAGATTAGATGAAATATGTTAACTCTATTAAGCTTCGTTATTAAACCATAACAGGAGTTAAGTTTCTTTTTTTTTTTTCCACTTAGGCTTTAACCATTTAAAATACACTCAAGCGTTTCCTAATGATGTGGATACTTTCTGAGAAATTTGTCCTTAGTGATTTCATCTTTGTGTGAACACCATAGAGTGTCCTTATAAAACCTAGATGGTGTAGCCCACTCCATACGTAAGTTATGTGGTATAGCCTATTGCCCCCAGGCTACAAACCTGCATAGCATGTGTGTGTACTGAATGCTGTAGTCAACTGTCACACCATGGTGATTGTTGATTCTGATCCCAAAATATCTGATCAGGTCTCAGTCAGTGTAGAAAGCTTATTTTGCCAAGGTTAAGGACATGCCCATGACAGCCTCAGGATGTCCTGACAATGTGGGCCTGAGGTGGTCAGGGTAGAGCTTGCTTTTGTGCATTTGAGAAACAGGAGACACCAATCAATATGTGTAAGATGTACTGTCATTTGGTCCAGTAAGGTGGAACAACTAGAAGTAGGAAGTGGGGGTGCTTCTAGGTCAGAAGTAGATTGAAAAAAAGGTTGCATTATTTTGAACTCTTGATCAGCCTTCCACTGAATACTCAATTTACTCACGTTCAGTGAATCTGCATTTTTACCTATATAATAGGGCAGAGGAAGGTGTGATCTCAGCCCACCACAACCTCCACCTCCCAGGTTCAAGTGATTGTCTTGCCTCGGCCTCCTGAGTAGCTGGGATTACAGGCATGCATCACCACACCTGGGTAAGTTTTGAATTTTTAGTAGAGACAGGGTTTCTCCATGTTTGTCAGGCTGGTCTAAAACTCCCCACCTCAGGTGATGTGCCTGCCTTGGCATCCCAAAGTGCTGGGATTACAGGCGTGAGCCACCATGCCTGGCCAGGCAGTTTATTTTGATTCTGACATTGTCAACTGTATTTCTGGCATAACATGTTTTCCTTGAAGCATTAAATACTGCTTTGGTATTTTTTTACACAAATAAGGCACAAATCCCTTTTCTTCATATTCATTATAGATTGCAGTATTAGTGTGTGAGGGTATTACACAATCAGGACATAGGGCTTTACAGGAAAAAATTTACCAGTTAAAGATTATGCTAGAAGGGCACCAAGATAGGAGGTTCAGGTTGGTTGTTGAGACCTCTATAGTAGAGATTAGAGGGAGAGATTAGGCTGACTAATCGGGTTCGGTTGACAGGTTAGAATTACAGTAAAGGGTTAGGGTGAAAGTTTTAGTGAGATTTTGGATTGGTGTTATATACAGGTTAGAGTAGGTTTAGCTTAAGGTAAGGATTAGAGTGGGTAAAAGTAACATTAGGGTTCATGATTGAGGGTTAAGCTTAGGTTAGATTTAGAGTTAAGGGTAATTGGAGTAAGATTAAGGTTAGAGATTAGGATTAAGGGTTAGTGTTAAGGTTTATAGTTTAGAGTAGGAATTAGGGTTAGGGTTTAAGGCACTGGTTAGGGGTATGGATTCAGGTTTTAGGGTTGTTAGGGTTAGAAATAGGATTGGGGGTTAAAGTTAGGATTAGTGTTGGGGTAGGGTTGGTTGGTTTGGGGTTTGGTGTTAGGGTTGGTCTTAGGGTTTAGGGCTAAGGTTAGTGCGAGGGTTCGTGTTGTTAGGATTAAGGCTAGAGTTAGGATTAGAGTTAGGCCTATGGCAAGGCTTAGCGTTAGGGTTAGAGCTAAGGGTATGTTTAAGGTTAGGGTTTAGGGTTAGAGGGTCAGGGTTAGGGTCAGTGTTAGAGTTGGAGTTTGGGGCAGGGTTAGGCTTAGGGTTCGTGGTTAGTCTTAAAGTTAGGGGTTATGGGTTAGGAATATGAGACCTAGAGTAAAAGGAGGTTTATTTGGAACTTTATAATTTGACTGCCCTATTGGATTTCTGTCTTGAATGGGACCTGTAACCTTTTTATTTCTCATATTTGGAACACTTGTATTTTCCCAATGCCTGTATCCCCATTTTATCTAGAAAGTAACTAGCTTGCTTTTGATTTTACAGCTTCATAGGTGGGGGACTTGCCTTTTCACAGATGAGACTATGGACTGTGGACTTTTGAGTTGATGTTGAAATAAGACGTGTGGGACTGTTGGGAAGGCATGATTGGTTTTGAAATGTGAGGACAATAGATTTGAGGGGTCAAAGTTAATCATAGGAATGTAGGCTAAACATATAAAAATTTTTGCAAACCCATAATTTTTATGATGAAACAAATATATTTTATCATCTTTGATGTAAAAAAAATACTTAAAAATTTAAAAAAATTTTTTTAAAGTATGCAGTGCAAAGTAGAAAAAAAAACCTGGTGAGGCTTTCTGGAGATTTTGCTCTTGTTTGGAAGAGAAAAATAATCATTAACACATGATTAGCAATATGAAAGCATATATTTAGACATGATCTAAGTTGAAAACAAAGGAAAAACATTATTCAAATCTTTATCTTGTGTTTACAGTAACACAAAAGCAGAGCATGAATTGAAACACTTAATGTTCATTCCTCTTATGGCTGATTGTTCCATTATTTCCCTACAGGTTACAGGTGCTCCTGGACATAGTTTTTCTGTTCCAAATCCAAACCTCCAGTAACTCTAGGTGACACTCAGCCCAAACAGCTTTCCTACACTCTTACCTTACTCCCTTTTTGTGCTTAACATTTTGAGGTACAGTACAGCCTCTTCACATTCTATTTTCTTTCATTTCTTGCTTGCGTTTTATTCAAAAGAAAGAAATCGGCCTTCTGCCATGATTGAAATCTCCCTGAGGCTTTACTAGAAGCCAAGCAGATTCCAGCATCATGCTTCCTGAGAGCCTGCAGAACCGTTTTCCCTCCTTCAAATTCCTATCTCGTGCTGTGCCTCTAGAACACCTGACCTAAGACCTGGCATTTATAAATGCACAATAAATGGTACCTCTTGCTGTTATTAGGCTCTAAGAAAGAATAATAAAACCACATTGCTCAATTGATTATGGTGAACTGCAGGAGTTGCTAGTGTTTTTTGGCCCTTTATTTCTTGGTATGTATGTTCATCATGAGACACTGCAGGATTTTCAACATCTTCTTCTGAATCTGGTAACAAGAGCTTTACAGCTGACATGCAATAAACTGCACATATATAAAACATCAGATCTGATAGTTGGGAGACAAAGCAAGATGGCCAAATAGGAACAGCTCTGAATTGCAGTTCCCAGCGAGAGCTATGCAGAGGGTGATTGATCTCGCATTTTCAAACAAGGCACCAGGTGCATCTCAATGGGACTGGTTGCACCGTGGGTGTAGCCCAAAAGAGGGCAAGCTAAGGCAGGGTGGGGCACTGCCTCACCCAGGAAGTGCAATCCCTGGAGGACCCCTATCCCTACACAATGGAGGCCATCGGGGGCTTTTCCAGCCACTCCAGTACTTCGGTTCAGATACTGCACTTCTCCTGCAGATTTTACTGCCCACAGATCAGAATATTCCCAGGCTGAAAAGCACCGTGAGTTTCCAGCATGGCTCTTTCAGCCAGCATGCAGGTATCTACACAAAAACTCACACAAAGCTGGGTGGCCGTTTCAACTGGCGCCTGGAACACGGAATATAAAACCGCCCATTCAGCTGAAAAAGAGGGGACTGAAAGCAGGGAGTCAGATGATTTGGCTTGGCAGGTCCCACCCCCACAAAGACCAGCAATCGGAAACACTCTGGCTTTAGAGTTTTGCAGCAAGCACAGCAATTTGAGCTTGACCCATGACAGTCCAGCTCTGTGGGGGAAAGGGCACTTGGCAGTGCCCTTTCCAAGGCAGCCTGCCATTACTGAGGAAGTCTGCCATTGCCAAGACAGTCTGCCATTACTGAGAGAGTCCACCATTACTGAGGCAGTCTGCCGTTACTGAGGCAGACCGCCATAACCAAGGCAGTTCTAACTGTACCACTGTAAACAAAACTGCAAGGAAGTTTAAACAGCAGCTGGGCAGAGCCTGCAGCAACTCAGTAGTGCCTCTGCTGGCAGACTGTAACGACACTCCCTCCTTGCTGGGCAGGGCATCTCTGAAAAAAGGCAGCAGCACATCAAGGGACTTTTAAGTAAAGCCCCAACTTCCCAGGACACAGTACCTGGGAAAAGAGGCGGTTATGAGTTCCACTGCAGCAGACTTAAATGCACCTGCCCAGTAGCTCTGAACATAACAATGGAACTACCAGCACAGCACTTGAGCTCAGATAAGGAACAGACCGTCTCCTCGAGTAGCTTCCTGACCCCCATATGTCCAAAGAGGCATCTCATAAATGAAAGCTGTGGCTGACATCTGGTGGGTACCCTCCTGGGACAAAGAACAGAAGAAGAAACTGGCAGAAACCCTTATTTTTCTGCAGCCCCCACAGGTGGTTCCCACGCAAGCAGGGTCTGGAGTGGACCTCCAGCAGTTCTACAGCAGAGGGGCCTGACTGTTAGAAGGAAAACTAAAATACAGAAAGAAATAGCTTCAACATCAACACAAAGGATGTCCGCAGAGACCCCATCTGAAAGTCACCAACTACAAAGACCACAGGTAGATATATCCATGAATATGGAAAGAAACCAGCACAAAAAGGATGAAAACACCAAAAACCAGAACACCTCTCCTCCTCCAAGTGATCACAATTCCTCACCAGCAAGGGAACAAAGCTGGATGGAGAACGAGTCTGACGAATTGACAGAAGCAGGCTTCAGAAGGTATGTAATAACAAACTTCTCTGAGCTAAAAGAACATATTCTAACCCAATACAAAGAAACTAAGGATCTTGAAAAAAAATTAGATGAGATGCTAACTAGAATAACCAGCTTAGAGAAGAACACAAATGACTTGATGGAGATGAAAAACACAACACAAGAACTTCACAAAGCATACACAACTTTCAATACATGAATCGACCAAGCAGAAGAAAGGATATCAGAGATTGAAGACCAACTCAATGAAATGAAATGAGAAGGCAAGATTAGACAAAAAAAGAGTGAAAAGAAATGAACAAAGCCTGCAGGAAGTATGGGATTATGTGAAAAGACCTAATCTACATTTGATAGGTGTACCTGATTGTGATGGGGAGTGTTTCCAAGCTGGAAAACATTCTTCAGGATATTATCCAGGAGAACTTCCCCAACCTAGCAAGGCAGGCCAACATTCAAGTCCAGGAAATACAGAGAAAACCAAAAAGACATTCCTCAAGAGCAACCCCAAGACACATAATCATCAGATTCACCAGGGTTGAAATGAAAAAATGCTAAGGGCAGCCAGATAGAAAGGTTGGGTTACCCACAAAGGGGAGCCCATCAGACTCACAGCAGATCTCTTGGCAAAACCCTACAAGCCAAAAGAGAGTGGGAGCCAATATTCAACATCCTTAAGAAAATAATTTTAACCTAGAATTTCATTTCCAGCCAAACTAAGCTTCATAAACAAAGGAGAAATAAAATCCTTTATGGACAAGCAATTACTGAGAGATTTTGTCACCACCAGGCCTGCCTTTCAAGAGCTCCTGAAAGAACCACTAAACACAGAAAGGAGCAACCAGTACCAGCCACTCCAAAAATGTACCAAATTGTAAAGACAATCAACACAATGAAGAAACTGCATTAACTAACAGGCAAAACAAGCAGCCAGCATCAAAATGGCAGGATCAAATTCACACATAACAATATTAACCTTAAATATAAGTGGACTAAATGCCCCAATCAAAAGACACAGACTGGCAAATTGTATAAAAATCAAGACCCATTGATGTGATGTGCTGTATTCAGGAAACGCATCTCACAGCGAAGGACACATAGGCTAAAAATAAAGGGATGGAGGAAGATTTGCCAAGCAAATGGAGAGCAAGAAAAAGCAGGAGTTGCAATCCTAGTCTCTGATAAAATGGGCTTTAAACCAACAAAGATCAAAAGAGACAAAGAAGGGCATTACATAATGATAAAAGGATCAATGCAGTAAGAAGACCTAAAGATCCTAAACAAATACCCACCCAATACAGGAGCACCCAAATACATAAAATAAGTTATTAATGACCTATAAAGAGACTTAGACTCCCACACAATAATAGTGGGAGACTTTAACACTCCACTGTCCATATTAGACAGATCAATGAGACAGAAAATTAACAAGGATATCCAATGCTTGAACTCAGATCTGGACCAAGCAGACCTAATAGACATCTACAGAATTCTCCACCCCAAATCCATAGAATATACATTCTCAGCACCACATTGCACCTACTCTAAAATTAACCACATAATTGGAAGTAAATCATTCCTCAGCAAATGCAAAAGAACGGAAATCATAACAAACAGTCTCTCAGACCACAGGGCAATCAAATTAGAACTCAGATTAAGAAACTAACTCAGAACAGCACAGCTTCATGGAAACTGAACAACTGGCTCCTGAATGTCAACTGGATAAACAATGAAATGAAGGCAGAAATAAATACATTCTTCAAAACCAAAGAGAATAAAGACACGATGTATATTTATAGCAATAAATGCTATAAATTTAGCATTTTATATTTATAGCAATAAATGCCCACAAGAGAAGTGTGGAAAGATCTGTAATCGACACCCTATCATCAAAATTGAAAGAGCTAGAGGAGCAAGATCAAAAAAACTCGAAAGCTAGCAGAAGACAAGAAATAACTAAGATCAGAGCAGAACTGAATGAGATAGAGACACACACACACAAACAAACAAAAAAAAAAAAACCTTCAAAAAATCAATAAATCCAGGAGCTGGTTTTTTGAAAAGATCAATAAAATACACAGACTGCTAGCCAGATTAATAAAAAAGAGAGAGGAATCAAATAGATGCAATAAAAAATGATAAAGGAGATACCACCAATTCTACAGAAATACTACCATCAGAGATTACTACAAACAACTCTATGCACATAAACCAGTAAATCTGGAAGAAATGGTTAAATTCCTGGACACTTGCATCCTCCCAAGATTAAACCAGGAAGAAGTTGAAACCCTGAATAAACCAATAACAAGAGCTGAATTGAGGCAGCAATTAATAGCCTACCAACGAAAAAAAGCCCAGGTCCAGATATGTTCATAGCCAAATTCTACCAGACGTACAAAGATGAGCAGGTACCACTCCTTCAGAAACTATTCCAAACAATCCCAAAGGAGGTAATCCTTCCCAAGTCATTTTATGAGGTTGATATCATCCTGATACCAAAACCCAGCAGAAACTCAATAAGAAAGGAAAACTTCAGGCCGATATCGGTGATGAACACAGATGCAAAAACCTTCAATAAAATACTGGCAAACTGATTGCAACAGCATATCAAAAAGCTTATCCATCAAGATCAAGTAGGCTTCATCACAGGGATGCAAGGTTGGTTCAACATACACAAATCTATAAATGTAAACCACCACATAAAGAAAAACAAAGACAAAACCACATGATTATCTCAATAGATGCAGAGAAGGCCTTTGACAAAATTCAACAGTCCTTTATGCTAAAAACTCTTAATAAACTAGGTATCAATGGAATATATCTCAAAATAATAAAAGCTATTTATGACAAACCCACAGCCAATATCATACTGAATGGGCAAAAAATGGAAGCATTCCCTTTGAAATCTGGCACTAAACAAGCATGCCCTCTCTCACCACTCCTATTCAATATAGTATTGGAAGTTCTAGCCAGAGCAATCGGGCAAAAAAAAGAAATAAAGGATATTCAATTAGGAAAGGAGGAAGTCAAATGATCTCTATTTGCACATGACAGGATTATATATTTGGAAGACCCTATAATCTCAGCCCAAAATCTCCTGAAACTGATAAGCAACTTCAGCAAAGTCTCGGGATACAAAATCAATATGCAAAAATCGCAAGCATTCCTATACACCAATAACAAACAGAGAGCCAAATCAAGAGCTAACTCCCCTTCACAATTGCTACAAAGAGAATAAAATACCTAGGAATACAACTAACAAAGGAAACAAAGGACCTCTTCAAGGAGAACTGCAACCCACTGCTCTAGAAAATAAGAGAGGACACAAACAGATGGAAAAACATTCCATCCTCATGGTTAGGAAGAATTAATATGAAAATGGCCATACTGTCCAAAGTAATTTATAGATTCAGCACTATCCCCATCAAGATGCCTATGATCTTCACAGAACTGGAAAAAAGCCATCTTAAACTTCATATGGAACCAAAAGAGAGCCTGCATAGCCAAGACAATCTTAAGCAAAAAGAACAAAGCTGGAGGCATCACACTACCGGACTTCAAACTATACTACAAGGCTACAGTAATCAAAACAGCATGGTACTAGTATCAAAACAGAAATATAGACAAATGGAACAGAATAGAGGCCTCGGAGACAACACCACATATCTACAACCATCCGATCTTTGACAAACCTGACAAAAACAAGCAATGGGGAAAGGATTCCCTGTTAAATAAATGGTGTTTGGAAAGCTGGCTAGCCATGTGCAGAAAGCAGAAACTGGACCCCTTCCTGACACCTTACACTAAAATTAACTCCAGATGGCTTAAAGACTTAAACATAAGACCTAACACCATAAAAACCCTAGAAGAAAACCTATGCAAAACCATTCAAGACATAGGCATAGGCAGGGACTTCATGACTAAAACACCAAAAGTATTGGCAACAAAAGCCAAAATAGACAAATGAGATCTAATCAAACTCCAGAGTTTCTGCACAGCAAAAGAAACAATCATTAGGGTAACCTGGCTACCAACAGAATAGGAAAACAAATTTGCAATCTATCCATCTGACAAAGAGCTGATATCCAGAATTTACAAAGAACTATAAAAGATTTACAAGAAAAAACCAAACTCATTCAAAAGTGGGCCAAGGATGTGAACAGACAGTTTTCAAAAGAAGACATTTATGAGGCCAAGAAACATATAAAAAAATGCACATCATCACTGGTCATTAGAGAAATGCAAATCAAAACCACATTGAGATACCATCTCACTCCAGTTTGAATGGCAATCATTAAAAAATCTAGACAACAGATGCTGGAGAGGATGTGGAGAAAAAGGAAAACTTTTACACTGTTGGTGGTAGTGTTAATTAGTTCAACCATTGTGGAAGACAGTGTGACGAGTCCCCAAGGATCTAGAAATAGAAATTCCATTTGACCCAGCAATCCCATTACTTGGTATATACCCAAAGGATTACAAATCATTCTATTATAAAGAAACATGAACACGTGTGTTCATTGTGGCACTGTTTACGATAGCAAAGACCTGGAACCAACCCAAATGTCCATCAATGATAGACTGGACAGGGAAAATGTGGCACATATACACCATGTAATACTATGCAGCCATAAAAAAACGATGAGTTCATGTCCTTTGTAGGAACATGGATGAATCTGGAAATCATCATTCTCAGCAAACAAACAAGAACAGAAAAACACTACATGTTCTCACTCATCGGGTGTTGAACAATGAGAACACATGGACACAGGGAGGGGAGCATCACACACTGGGGTCTGTTGGGGGGCACTAGGGGAGGGACAGCAGGGGATGGGGAGGTTGGGAAGGGATAACATGGGGAAGATATAGGTGACAGGGAGATAAAGACAACAATCTACCTTGCCATGTATGTACCTATGCAACAATCCTGCATGATCTGCACATGTACCCCAGAACCTAAAGTACAATTAAAAAAAATTTTTTTAATTAAAAAAAAATAAATCTAAGAACTGACCCAGCAAATAATAATCCATTTTATCTAGAACATGCAGAGAAGAAATGGCTCTGAATTGTCATTTATTAATCATTTTTCTGTTTTATAGTGATAACACATTAACAACTCAGCAGTAGATTGGTATTAGCATATGTGATGGTCAATACAAGTGTTACAGAGTATGGAGAATAGCAGACATATTTATGCAGTGACCCATGAAACTCTTTAATGGAGATTGGATGTTCACTGGATCTTGAGGCAATGGGAAGATGTGGGTTGACTAGTCAGAGAAGATATCCCTAATAGTGGGAAGGAAAAGGACAATGGTCCTAATAAGGGAGAATTATAGATGACAGCAGCAGCCAGATTGTCTGTCCTTCCTCAGACCGGAATGAAGCAGAGCTGGTACAAGGGTGGCACACGACCAAATGCATTGGCAATGGGGGTAATGTCAATGTCCTTTGGGTCAACCTGAGACTTCAGGTTAAAGTTCTGCAAAATGGTGGTCAGGAACAAAAACAGCTCCATGCGAGCCAGGCCCTCTCCCACACACATCCGTTTTCCTGAAAATAACAGACATAGAAGATTTTTTCCTTGAACATTATGTCATGAACAGTCACAAAAAGTATGCAGTAACTGTTTGATAAATTATTAAATAGATGGATGGATCGAAGACATAATGGCTGGAAGGATAGTTGGATACACAAAAAGACAGAAAAATGGACATACTTGCTATCTACTTAGTATCTTATTTTACTAGGCACCTTTCACTCAACAAATATTTATGGAGTATCAGCTCTATGCTACGCACTTCACTAAGTATTCCCGTGTTATAACTGCTCTTTTGACACCATAAGTTTCCATCAGTCTTTTTCTAGAAATGCACTCACAAGGAAGGGCTAAAAGGAGAAGGCTCATATACTATGTTCCTCTTTATACCTCTGGCATAATATTTAGCCAAATATTTTTTTTCCTAGTGTACTTTCAAAAGCATATGTCTAAACATGTCACACTCACTTTTAAACTTTAAACAGGCCAGGTGCACTGGCTCATAGCTATAATCCCAGCACTTTGGATGCCAAGGTGGGTGGATCATCTGAGGACAGGAGTTTGAAACCAGCCTGACAAACATTGGGAAACTCCATCTCTACTAAAAATACAAAAAATTAGTCAGGCGTGGTGGTGCAGGCCTGTAATCCCAGCTGCTCAGGAGACTGAGGCAGAAGAATCACTTGAGCCTGGGAGGTGCAGGTTGTGATAAGCTGAGTTCACACCATTGCACTTCTGTCTGGGAAACAAGAGTGAAACTCCAACTAAAAAAAAAAAAATTTAAACGACACTCATCTGTCCTATGGGATAAAGGCCAAATGGCTTGACGTGACTCTTCACATTCTGTTTCCAGTCTGATATTCTATATCGCTCCTTCCATTTTTCATGTCCACTCTCAGCTCTAGGCATATCCATTTTTCATCAATCTCCAACACACCATGAAGTTTCAAGCTTTATCTCTTGCTGTCCCATCTGTCTAGAAAGCACTACTCTTAGTCTTCCTTCAGAATTTATGTCCCATGTAATTTCCTCTTTATAATTTCTGTGATCCCTAGTCAATAGAAACTCACCCTCACTAGGTTTCCTCATCATATTCCTGCTTCCCCTGGAGCATGGATCACCTGGAATTTTATTCTCTGTGTATTTATTTTTCTATCCTGCTAAAACATGAGATCCTTAAAAGAAGGTCTCAGTTCTTGACATGTTAGTGTATACAGTGCCAGATCCAAAGCAGGGATCAAAAGCCTTAGAAAAAAATGAAAGGAACTCTATGTCCACAGACTCACCATACACTTTAGCTGTAGAGACTGAATATCCAAGATATATGATCATGAGTGGAAGGAGATCAGGTGCTCTGAAATCATTGCAAACTAGCCTTCCACATTCCCAGGGTTTTCCTAACCCTGAAATTTGTTGGCAGGTTCTGACCCCCCAGATCTACAGAAAATGTCCTGCTACTGTGGTCCATTACCTCTGTAAAAGTGCCCTGCCTTCTCTTCTTGTCCTGCGTCTGGCTCCAATGAGGCAGCTTAAGTTTCCTTCCTCTTGGGAGTGTTATGGCCTATGAATGAGCAGGAAGCAGGCAGCTTTTCCTGCTGAGCTCTCCAACATCCTGTGATTTCCCCTCTCTCAGCCCTCCTCCTACTAGACAACAATGATCTGTTTACTTGTCTACTTCTCTAAGTCAGGACTGAGCTTCTTAGGAGCCCATTCTCTGCTCTCAGGTACTTGTATCTCCAGAGCTCAGTCTAGTGAGTGAGGGACACCGCAGGGGAGATATTCAAAGTCATGGAATTAGATACCTTTCTCATGGCAGATGAGAAAAGTCTTAATGAGTGTCACTCATTAAGAGGAACTCCTGGGCAGCTCCATGATGTATCTAGAGACAGAATTAAATTAACGTACACTCTAGCCTTCTCAGTTTGAAAAACTGGATCAGCTCCCCAAAGCCCCACAAATCTGACCCAATAATGGGGATGTTCATCAGCAGGGAAATTGCATGGGCATAGGGAATGGTGCTAATGATCTGCAAAGTAATTCAGCCAAACCCCAGAGGAGGTACCATGTAAGAGTCAACAGATCCCAAAAAGGTATCATGTCCCCTGAAGGACAGATGGAAGTGAATATTACCTGTTGAAAAAGGAATGAAGTAGTCACTTTTCTTAAAGTTGCCACTCTTATCCAGAAAGTGGCCAGGGTCAAACATCTCTGGGTTAGGGAATTCTTTGTCATTATGCAGCACAGAAGTCAGTGATGTTATTATGGTAGTGCCCTGGAAATAACAAAACAGATAAACTAAGTTATAAAGAAGTTAAAGAGTGGGAAGAAGTGATGGAAATCACCTAGTTCAAGCTCTTTGATCAATAGATAAGAAAATTGAAGTCGAAAGAAAAAGTTACATTCCCAGCCAGACAGACCTAGTAAGAAGCAGGATGAATATAAGGCGAGTGGAAATGACTTTGCTAAAGTGCCTTCCAATTAACTGCATTTGAAGTCCTGAGCATTTGAGTATTCTGGGGCAGCCTTCTGAATGTCATGTTTATCATCAAGCTTGGACCCTGGTGTACATCCCCACTTGCTGCTGTATTTCATCGCTTCAGTTTTCACACATCTCACACATGGATTACTGGGGTTTTTTGTTTTTGTCTTTGTTGATTTTTTTCTGCAGAACTGTTACATGGGTATATTGTGTGATGCTGAGGTTTGGGGTACAAATAATTCCATCACCCAAGTAGAGAGCACAGTATCTAACAGGTAGTTTTTCAACCATTCCTCCCCTCAGCCCCCATCTAGTAGTCCCCAGTGTCTGTTGTTGCCATCTTTATGTCCATGAATACCAATGTTTAACTCCCCCTTATAAGTGAAACATACAATATTTGGTTTTCTGTTCCTGCATTAATTCACTTGGGATAATGGCCTCCAGCTGCATCTATGTTGCTGCAAAGGACAAAATTTCATTCCTTTTTATGGCTGCATAGTGTTTCCTGGTGTATTTGTGCCACATTTTCTTTATCTAGTACACTGTTGATGGGCATTAGGTTGATTCCAATCCCTTGCCATTGTGAATTGCACTATAATGAATATACAAGTGCATGTGTCTTTTTGGTAAAATAATTTATTTTCTTTTGGAAATATAATAGGATTGCTAGATCAAATGGTAGTTTAAGTTCTTTGAGAAACCTCCAAACTGCTTTCCACAATAGGTAAACTAATTTGCATTCCCACCAGGAGCCTATTAAGTATTCCCTTTTCTCCACAGCCTTGCCAGCATCTGTTGTTTTTTGACTTTTTAATCACAGCCATCCTGACTGATGTGAGATGGTATGTCTTTTTTGGTTTTAATTTGCATTTCTCCGATGATTAGTGATGTGAAGAGTTTTTTCATATGTTTATTGGCCACTTGTATGTCTTTTGAGACGTGTTGTTCATGTCTTTTGCCCGCTTTTTAATAGCGTTGTTTTTTGTTTGTTCAATTGTTTAATAACCTTATAGGATAGTAGACCTTTGTTGGATGCATAGCTTGCAGATATTTCCTCCCATTCTGTAGGTTGTCTGTTTACTTTGTTAATAGTTTCTTTTGTTATGCAGAAGCTCTTTTTTTTTTTTTTTTTTTTTTTTTTTGGTGGGGAGACGGAGTTTTCCTGTTGTTGCCCAGGCTGGAGTGCAATGGCGCGATCTCGGCTCACCGCAACCTCCGCCTCCTGGGTTCAAGCAATTCTCCGGCCTCAGCCTCCCGAGTAGCTGGGACTACAGGCATGCACCATCATGCCCAGCTAATTTTTGTATTTTTAGTAGAGACGGGGTTTCACCTTGTTGACCAGGGTGGTCTCGATCTCTTGACCTCGTGATCCACCCGCCTCGGCCTCCCAAAGTGCTGGGATTACAGGCTTGAGCCACCGCGCCCAGCCCGCAAAAGCTCTTTAGTTTAATTTTTAACTAAATTAACATATCAATTTTACTTAACATACTGATTTTTTTTTTTCATTGTGATTGCTTTTGAGGACTTACTCATAAATTCTTTCCCAAGGCCAATGTCCAGAATGGTGTTTCTAGGTTTTCTTCTGCAATTCTTTTAGTTCGATGTCTTAAAACTTTAATTCATCTTGAGTTCATACTTGCATATGGTGAAAGGAAGGGGTCCAGTTTTATTCTGCATATGGCTAGCCTGCCATCCCATTTATGAATAGGGAGTCTTTCCCCATTGCCCATTTTTTATCAGCTTTGTCGAAGATCAGAGGCCTGTAGGTGTGCAGCTTTATTTCTGGATTCTGTATTTTGTTCCATTGGTCTGTGTGTCTGTTTTTGTACCAATACCATGCTATTTTGGTTACTGTAACCTAATAGCATAGTTTGAAGTCTCCAGCTTTGTTCTTTTTGCTTAGGTTTGCCTTGGCTATTTGGGCTCTTTTTTGTTTCCATACGAATTTTAGAAGAAACACTGGTAGTCTGATAGGAATAGCATGGAATCTGTAATTGCTTTGGGCAGTATAGCCATTTTAACGATATTGATTCTTTCAATCCATGAGAATGAAATGTTTTTCCATTTGTGTCATCTATGATTTCTTTCAGCAGTGTTTTGTACTTTTACTTACAGAGATCTTTCACCTCCTTAGTTAGATGTATTCCTAGTCATTTAATTTTTTGTGGATGTTGTAAATAGGGTTGTGTTCTTGATTTGTCTCTCAGCTTGAATGTTACTGATATATAAAAATGCTATTGATTTTTGTACATTTATTTTGTATACTAAAACTTTACTGAAGTCATTTATCACTTCCACGGGCCCTTTTGGCAGAGTCTTTCGGGGTTTCTAGGTGTAGAAGCATATCGTCAGTGAAGAAAGATAGTTTGATTTCTTCTTTTCCTATTTGAATACTGTTTCTTTCTTTCTCTTGCTGGATTGCTCTGGCTAGGACTTCCAGATGATGGTTTTTAAATAGCAGTCTCTGCTGGCTCTTAAAGAGTCAGAACAATTTGGAATCTATTCATAGAGTTTTTCTAAATGAAGGTCTGATCTAATTGAAAATGACTTCTGAGATGATATCAACAAGTACACTAAAATCTATTGAGGAGTTTGATCACAAAAATGCTATATGTTTCTTTTAATTAAAATATATGAGGGAACTCTTCATTATAGATGAATCCAACCTAAAAAAACACAGAAGAAATGATAAAAGTAGAAAAATAATCATTTCTGTAGCCATTCATCTAGGACCATAGATTCAGGCAAGGATCATTAATTAACTTTAAAACTACTGGGTAAATTTTTGGGGAAACTAATATTCACAAGGTCTTAAAGTACTATGCCTTTTTCTTATTAACTACATATGAAAAACAGAACCCCAACAATGGAGAGACCTAGCAGACACACCCTTACAAAGTGTGGACTGCACATGTGATGCAATGGCACATATATGACATTACCTATGTAAATTTCCTGCCAAAAACACATAACTTGAATCTAATTGTCAAGAAAACTTTCACACAAAACCAGATTGAGCAATATTTTACATAACAAGAGGACTGGACTCTTCAAAACTATCAATATATTAAAGTGAAACAAACTAAAAGAAACCATTCATGACAAAGGAGGACTAACAGAACAAGATAACCAAATTAAAAGCTTGTTCCTTGACAGGACTACAGAAATTCCACCAAAAAAAAAAAAAATAACGCTAAAAGAGATATTTTAGTATAACTGGTAAACTTAAATTATAAGATATTAGATAATAATGTATTGATAATTCATTGAGTGTGAATGTTGTTATTATTATGCAGGAGAAAGTTCTTGTTCTTGGAAATTATATACTGAAGTAGTTAGGTGTTAAATGTGACAGATTAGATTACATATGTATATAGATGATGGATAAATGCAGATAAATGTATAGATTAAAATGTAGATGTATATATATTACCATATATGTATACTATATATCTATACACACATATATTCATTCTAGAAAGATGTTATGATGTAGTTGCTATATCTATAGCAACTACATCATAACATCTTTCTAGAATGAATAATCTACTCTCAATAATGTGGGAGTGGGGAGATATCATATCACTGAATATATTGATATTTCCTTTTTTGTGTGTGTTTTTTTTTTTGTTTTTTTGTTTTTGTTTTTTTTTGAGACATGGTCTTGCTCTGTCACACAGGCTGGAGTGCAGTGGAATGGCCAAGTTCAGAGCAGCCTTGACCTTTTGGACTCCAGTAATCCTCCCACTTCAGCCTCTTGAGTAGCTGGGAGTACAGGTGCATGAAACTGTGCCTGGCTAATTTTTTTATTTTTTGTAGAGGTAGGGTTTCACTATGTTGCCCAGGCTGGTCTCCAGCTCCTCGGTGCAAGTGATCCTTCCACTTTGGCCTCCCAAAGGGCTGGGATTACAAGTGTGAGCCTCCATGCCTGGCGTTTTCTTTAGCACAACATGAATATTTATGCAGAATATGATAAATAAAGAATATAAATACATTCATTCCATTCAAGTAAAGGTTTAGATAAACTAAATTACACCCAACTTAAATTGGTTTTAGCTACTCAGGCTTTTAGTATTGCATAATTGAGAATAAGATTTCTAACCCTGTATTGCAGAAAATTAAAAAATTAGATATGTGTTGTCTAGCATGGTAGCAATGAATGATCCATGGTTATTTGTATTTAAATTTAAAGTAATTATAAGTAAATAAAATTTTAAATTCTGTTCATTAGTTGCATTCATTGCACTTCAGGTGCTCAATAGGTACCTATAATGATTGCCATTCTAACTGGAGTGAGATGGTATCTCAATGTGATTTTGATTGGCATTTCTCTAACGACCAGTGATGATGTGCATTTTTTTAATTTAAATTTATTTTATTGCATTTCAGGTTTTGGGGAACATGTGAAGAACATACAAGATTGTTGCATAGGTACTCACATGGCAGTGTGATTTGCTGCCTTCCTCCTCATCACCTATATCTGGCATTTCTCCCCAATCTATCTCTCCCCAACTCCCCACCCACCACTGACCCTCCCTTATTTCCCCCCAACAGACCCAAGTGTGTAGTGCTCCCCTCCCTGTGTCCATGTGTTCTCATTGTTCAACACCCAACTATGAGTAAGAACATGCAGTGTTTGATCTTCTGCTCTTGTGTCATTTTGCTGAGAATGATGCTTTCCAGGTTCATCCATGTCCCTACAAAGGACACAAACTCATCGTTTTTGATGGCTGCATAATATTCCATGGTGTATATGTGCCACATTTTCCCTGTCCAGTCTATCATCGATGAGCATTTGGGTTGGTTCCAGGTCTTTCCTATTGTAAACAGTGCTGCAGTGAACATTCGTGTGCACGTGTCCTTATAACAGAACGATTTATAATCCTTTGGATATATACCCAGTAACGGGATTGTTGGGTCAAATGGAATTTCTATTTCTAGGTCCTTGAGGAATCGCCACACTGTCTTCCACATTGGTTGAACTAATTTACACTCCCACCAACAGTGTAAAAGTGTTCCTATTACTCCACATCCTCTCCAGCATCTGTTGTCTCTAGATTTTTTAATGATCGCCATTCTAACTGGCGTGAGATGGTATCTCAATGTAGTTTTGATTTGCATTTCTCTCATGACCACGGATGATGAGCATTTTTTCATATGTTTGTTGGCCTCATGTATTTCTTCCTTTGTAAAGTATCTGTTCATATCCTTTGCCACTTTTGAATGGGCTTGTTTTTCTCTTGTAAATGTTTTAGTTCTTTGTAAATTCTGCATATCAGCCTTTTGTCAGATGGGTAAACTGCAAAAAATTTTTCCCATTCTGTTGGTTGCCGATTCACTCTAATGACTGTTTCTTTTGCCGTGCAGAAGATGTGAAGTTTGATTAGGTGCCATTTGTCTATTTTGGATTTGTTGCCAATGCTTTTGGTGTTTTGGTCATGAAGCCCTTGCCTGTGCCTATGTCCTGAATGGTTTTGCCTAGATTTTCTCCTAGGGTTTTTAAGGTGTTAGGTCTTATGTTTAAGTCTTTAATCCATCTGGAGTTAATTTTAGTGTAATGTGTCAGGAAGGGGTCCAGTTTCTGCTTTCTGCACATGGCTAGCCAGTTTTCCCAACACCATTTATTAAACAGGGAATCTTTTCCCCATTGCTTGTTTTTGTCAGGTTTGTCAAAGATCGGATGGTTGTAGATATGTTGTGTTGCCTCTGAGGCCTCTGTTCTGTTCCATTGGTCTATATCTCTGTTTTGGCACCAGTACCATGGTGTTTTGATTACTGTAGCCTTGTAGTATAGTTTGAAGTCTGGTAGTGTGATGCCTCCAGCTTTGCTCTTTTTGCTTAGAATTGACTTTGCTATACGGGCTCTCTTTTGGTTCCATATGAAGTTTAAGGTGGTTTTTTCCAGCTCTGTGAAAAAGGTCATTGGTAGTTTGATGGGGATAGCATTGAATCTATAAATTACTTTGGGCAGTATGGCCATTTTCATGACATTGATTCTTCCTAACCATGAACATGGAACGTTTCTTCATCTGTTTGTGTCCTCTCTTATTTCATTGAACAGTGGCTTGTAGTTCTCCTTGAAGAGGTCCTTTACATTCCTTGTTAGTTGTATTCCTAGGTATTTTATTCTCTTTGTGGCAATTGTGAATGGAAGTTTGTTCTTGATTTGGCTCTCTTTAAGTCTGTTATTGGTGTATAGGAATGCATGTGATTTTCGCACATTGATTTTGTATCCTGAGACTTTGCTGAACTTGCTTATCAGTTTCAGGAGATTTTGGGCAGAGGCGATGGGGTCTTCTAGATATACAATCATGTGGTCTGCAAATAGAGACAATTTGACTTCCTGCTTTCCTGTTTGAATACCCTTTATTTCTTTTTCTTGCCTGATTGCTCTGGCTAGAACTTCCAGTACTATATTGAATAGGAGTCGTGAGAGAGGGCATCCTTGTCTAGTGCCAGATTTCAAAGGGAATGCTTCCAGTTTTTGCCCATTCAGTATGATATTGGCTGTTGGTTTGTCATAAATAGCATTTATTATTTTGAGATACGTTCCATCCATACCTAGCTTATTGAGGGTTTATAGCATAAAGCGCTGTTGAATTTTGTCAAAGGCCTTCTCTGCATGAATTGAGATAATCATGTGATTTTTGTCTTTGGTTCTGCTTATGTGGTGAATTACGTCTATAGACTTCTATGTTGAACCAGCCTTGCATCCCTGGGATGAAGCCTACTTGATCATGGTGGATAAGCTTTTTGATATGCTGTTGCAATCGGCTTGCCAGTATTTTATTGAAGATTTTTGCATCTATGTTCATCATGGATATTGGCCTGAAGTTTTCTTTTCTTGTTGAGTCTCTGCTGGGTTTTGGTATCAGGATGATGTTGGTCTCATAAAATTATTTGGGAAGGATTCCCTCTTTTTGGATTGTTTGGAATAGTTTCATGAGGAATGGTACCAGCTCCTCTTTGTATGTCTGGTAGAATTCAGCTGTGAACCCGTCTGGATCTGGGCTTTTTGGGGGTAGTAGGCTCTTAATTCCTGCCTCAACTTCAGACCTTGTTATGGGTCTGTTTAGGGTTTCGGCTTCTTCCTGGTTTAGGCTTGGGAGGAGGCAAGTGTCCAGGAATTTATCCATTTTTTCCAGGTTTACTAGTTTATGTGCATAGAGTTGTTTGTAATAATCTCTGATGATGGTTTGAATTTCTGTGGATTCTGTGGTGGTATCCCCTTTATCATTTCTTATTGCATCAATTTGGTTATTCTATCTTTTCTTTTTTATTCATTTGGCTAGTGGTCTGTCTATTTTGTTGATCTTTTCAAAAAAACCAGCTCCCGGATTTATTGATTTTTTGAAGGGATTTTTGTGTCTCTATCTCCTTCAGTTCTGCCCTGATCTTAGCTATTTATTGTCTTCTGCTAGGTTTTGAGTTTTTTGGTTTTTTTTTTTTATCTTGCTCCTCTAGCTCTTTCAATTTTGACGATAGGGTGTCAATTTTAGATCTCTCCTTTTTTGTCATGTGGGCACTTATTGCTATATATTTTCCTCTAGAGACTGCTTTAAATGTGTCCCAGAGATTCTGGTATGTTGTGTCTTCATTCTCACTGGTTTCAAAGAACATCTTTATTTCTGCCTTCATTTCATTGTTTATCCAGTCAACATTCAAGAGCAAGTTGTTCAGTTTCCATGAAGCTGTGCAGTTCTGAGTTAGTTTTTGAATTCTGAGTTCTAACTTGATCGCACTGTGGTCTGAGAGATTGTTTGTTATGATTTCCGTTCTTTTGCATTTGCTGAGGAGTGATTTACTCCCAATTATGTGGTCAATTTTAGAGTAGGTGTGATGTGGTGCTGAGAAGAATGTATATTCTGTGAATTTGGGGTGGGGAGTTCTGTAAATGTCTGTTAGGTTTGCTTGGTCCAGGTCCGAGTTCAAGTCCTGGATAGCCTTGTTAATTTTCTGTCTTGTTGATCTGACTAATATTGACAATAGGATGTTAAAGTCTCCCACTATAATTGTGTGGGAGTCTAAGTCTCTTTGTAAGTCATTAAGAACTTACCTTATGTATCTGGGTGCTCCTGTATTGGGTGCGTATATATTTAGGATCATTAGCTCTTCTTGTTGCATTGATCCTTTTACCATTATGTAATGTCCTTCCTTGTCTTTTTTGATCTTTGTTGCTTTAAAGTCTATTTTATCAGAGATAAGAATTGCAACTCCTGCTTTTTTTTGGCTCTCAATTTGCTCGGTAAATCTTCTTCCATCGCTTTATTTTGAGCCATTTTGTATCCTTGCATGTGAGATGGGTTTCCTGGATATAGCACACTGATGGATTTTGACTTTTTATCCAATTTGCCAGTCTGTGTCTTTTGATTGGGACATTTAGCCCATTTACATTTAGGAGTAATACTGTTATGTGTGAATTTGATACTGCCATTTTGGTGCTAGCTGGCTGTTTTGCCCATTAGTTGATGCTGATTCTTCATTGTGTTGATGCTCTTTACCATTTGGCATGTTTTTGGAGTGGCTGGTACTGGTTGTTCCTTTATATATGTAGAGCCTCTTTCAGGAGCTCTTGTAAAGCAGGCCTGGTGGTGATGAAATCTCTGAGTACTTGCTTGTTCACAAAGGATTTTATTTTTCCTTCACTTATGAAGCTTAGTTTGGCTGGATAGGAGATTCTGGGTTGAAAGTTCTTTTCTTTAAGGATGTTGAATATTGGCCCCACTCTCTTCTGGCTTGTAGGGTTTCTGCTGAGAGATCTGCTGTGAGTCTGATGGGCTTCCCTCTATGGGTAACCTGACCTTTCTCTCTGGCTGCTCTTAGTATTTTCTCCTTCATTTCAACCCTGGTGAATCTGACGATTACATGCTTTCGGGTTGCTCTTCTTGACGAATATCTTTGTGGTGTTCTCTGTATTTCCTGGACTTGAATATGGGCCTGCCTTGCTAGGTTGGGGAATTATTCCTGGATAATATCCTAAAGAGTATTTTCCAGCTTGGATTCATTCTCTTCATTGCATTCCGGTACACCTATCAAACGTAGATTAGGTCTTTTCACATAGTCCCACATTTCTTGGAGACTTTGTTCATTCCTTTTTACCATTTTTTCTGTAATCTTGCCTTCTCGTTTTATTTCATTGAGTTCATTTTCAACCTCTGATATCCTTTCTTCTGCTTGGTCAACTCAGCTGTTGAAACTTGTGCATGCTTCGCAAAGTTCTCGTATTGTGTTTTTCAACTCCATCGATTCACTTATATTCCTTTCTAATTTGTCCATTCTCGTTAACATTTTGTCAAATCTTTTTTCAAGGTTCTTAGTTTCTTTGCATTGGGTTATAACATGTTCTTTTAGTTCACAGAAGTTTCCTACTACCCACCTTCTGAAGTCTGATTCTGTCATTTCATCACACTCGTTCTCCATCCAACCTTGTTCCCTTGCTGGTGAGGAGTTGTGATCCCTTGTAGGAAGAGAGGTGTTCTGGTTTCGGGTGTTTTCATCCTTTTTTGCCCTGGTTTCTTCCCATCTTTATGGATTTATCTTCCTGTCATCTTTGTAGTTGCTGACTTTCAGATTGTTGACTTTCAGATTGGGTCTCTGAGTGGACGTTCTCTTTGTTGATGATGAAGTTATTTCTGTTTCTTAGTTTTCCTTCTAACAGTCTGGCCCCTCTGCTGTATGTCTGCTGAGGTCCACTCTAGGCCCTGCTTGCCTAGGGATCACCTACAGCAGCTGCAGAGCAGTAAGGGTTGCTACCAGTTTCTTCTTCTGCTATCTTTGTCCCAGACGGATACCCGCCTAGTGTCAATCTGATCTCTCTTTTATGAGGTGTCTTTTTGGATATATAGGGGTCAGGTAGCTGCTTGAGGAGACAGTCTGTCCTTTATAGGAGCTCAAGTGCTGGGCTGTGAGCTCCGTTGTTCATTCAGAGCTGCTGGGCAGGTACGTTTAGGTCTGCTGCTGCATAACCCATAAACCGCTTTTTGTTCCCAGGTGCTCTGTCCCAGGGAGCTTTATTTATGATTTTCCGTTATTCTGCTGCCTTTTTTTTTTTTTCAGGGCTGCCCTGCCAAACAAGGAGGCAGCCTGGTTACAGTCTGCCTGCAGAGGCTTTGCTGAGCTGCTGTGGGCTCTGCCCAGCTGCCATGTGAACTTGCCTGCAGTCTTGTTTATATGGGTGTAGTTAGAACTGCCTCAGCAATGGTGACCTGCCTGTGTATTGGGGAACTCTCTCTGTAATGGCAGACTGCCTTGGCAATGGTGGGTTGCCTTAGCAATGACAGGCAGCCTCAGCAATGGCATTCCTGTGGTGGAGTGCCTCGATAATGGTGGACGCCCTTCCCCCACAGAGCTGGATCATCCCAAGTTCAGCTGTGCTTGCTGTGAAACTCTCAATCCAGAGAGTTTCTGATTTCTGTTCTTTTGTGGGAGTGGGACCGAGCCTGATCTCCTGGCTCCCTGTCTCCAAACCTTTATTTTCTTTTTATAGTTGAATAGTCGAATCTATCCCTGTTGCCTGTTGAAACGGCGCTGGCATCTGTTTGATTTCCTGTGCCGCGACTCACTGTGCCAGCTTAAACAACGGAGCTGGGATTCACGGCGCTTTTTTTTTCCCAGGAATTTCCTGGCCTGGCTTCCTGTTCAGTCCCCTATTTAATCAGATGAATGGACGACTTCCCGGGTCTCCAATCACCAGCCAAAAGGGCACCTGGACCAGTGTATTTTATATGGAGAACTGCCGGCCGGGGCGCCCACAGAGCAGACGCACAGGGCAAAGCAGCTGCACTGACCAAAAGAACCGCGCTGGCCACAACAGCCATGCTTGCAACCCATGGGGCACTTCTGCCTGGGAATCTCCTGGTCCGTGGGCAATAAAATTTCGGCGTCCACTCACCCTCTGTGCTTTCTCTGGGAGCTGCAACTCTGAGCTGTTCCTAAACAGCCATCTTAGATCTTCCCTCGATGTGCATTTTTTCATATGTTTCTTGGCCTCATAAATGTCTTCTTTTGAAAAGTGTCTGTTCATATCCTTGGTCCACTTTTGAATGAGTTTGGTTTTTTCTTGTAAATCTTTTATAGTTCTTTGTAAATTCTGGATATCAGCTCTTTGTCAGATGGATAGATTGCAAATTTTTTTTCCTATTCTGTTGGTAGCCAGGTTACTCTATGATTATTTCTTTGCTGCGCAAAAACTCTGGAGTTTAATTAGATCCCATTTGTCTATTTTGGCTTTTGTTGCCAATATTTTTGGTGTTTTAGTCATGAAGTCCCTGCCTATGCCTATGTCTTGAATGGTTTTGCATAGGTTTTCTTCTAGGGTTTTTATGGTGTTAGGTCTTATGTTTAAGTCTTTAAGCCATCTGGAGTTAATTTTAGTGTAAGGTGTCAGGAAGGGGTCCAGTTTCTGCTTTCTGCACATGGCTAGCCAGCTTTCCAAACACCATTTATTTAACAGGGAATCCTTTCCCCATTGCTTGTTTTTGTCAGGTTTGTCAAAGATCGGATGGTTGTAGATATGTGGTGTTGTCTCCGAGGCCTCTATTCTGTACCATTTGTCTATATTTCTGTTTTGGTACTAGTACCATGCTGTTTTGATTACTGTAGCCTTGTAGTATAATTTGAAGTCAGGTAGTGTGATGCCTCCAGCTTTGTTCTTTTTGCTTAAGATTGTCTTGGCTATGCAGGCTCTCTTTTGGTTCCATATGGAGTTTAAGATGGTTTTTTTCCAGTTCTGTGAAGATCATAGGCATCTTGATGGGGATAGTGTTGAATCTATAAATTACTTTGGGTACTACGGCCATTTTCATGATATTAATTCTTCCTAACCATGAGGATGGAATGTTTTTCCATCTGTTTGTGCCCTCTCTTATTTTCTAGAGCAGTGGGTTGCAGTTCTCCTTGAAGAGGTCCTTTGTTTCCTTTGTTAGTTGTATTCCTAGGTATTTTATTCTCTTTGTAGCAATTGTGAATGGGAGTTAGCTCTTGATTTGGCTCTCTGTTTGTTATTGGTGTATAGGAATGCTTGTGATTTTTGCACATTGATTTTGTATCCTGAGACTTTGCTGAAGTTGCTTATCAGTTTAAGCAGATTTTGGACTGAGACGATGGGGTCTTCTAAATATACAGTCATGTTGTCTGCAAATAGAGACCATCTGACTTCCTCCTTTCCTAATTGAATAGTCTTTATATCTTTTTCTTGCCTGATTGCTATGGTGCATTTTTTCATATGTCATAACTGGCACTTAACCAAAACTTATGAGTCACTCCAAAGACAGAGCTAAGTGAGCACAAGAATAGAGAAGGGAGAAAAGATTATAAAAATAAACACAGTAGGGAACATTACCTTCCTCATTTTATGAAGCCAACATTTCCTCAATATCAGAAATCTGAATTTTGAAGAAGAAAAATTGCAAACCAATGTCTCTTATAAATGTAAATTCAAACATCCTGAAAAAATATAGCAAATAAAACCCAGCTGTCTATGTCTCTCTGTGTGCATTTGTGTGTATTTTAATTAACATATTATATGTATATGTGTATATATACAGGCAGACCAAAATATATGGCCATATTAATTGATGCAGAGACTCCATTTGATCAAATTCTATACATATTCATGACCAAAAAAATCGTCAAAAGAGAAGAAGGCAATCTTCTCTAATCTGATTTTTTAGTGGCAAAATATACATAAAACATCATTCTCACTGGTGAGATGTTAAACCTCCACCCATCCGGAACATCATATATGAAACAAGGATGCTGACTATCATTATTTATTCAACACTGCCCTAACCAGTGAAATAAAGCAATACAGAGAAAATTGAGTTATAAGAATTAAAAAATAAGAAATAATTATTAAAGTAGATCACAGAATACATAGGAATTACAAATAGATTTACAAACAAAAAATTAGCAATACTAACTAAATGTGCTTGATGTAAGGTCATCAAAATAATAAAGTCAATTACATTTCTGTATACCAGAAACAAAGAAATGGAAAGGCATTTTTTTAAAGTATACTATTTAAAAGTCAGATGCAGTGGCACATATCTCTAATCCCAGCTATTCAGGATGATGAGGTGGGAGGATTGCTTCAGCCCTGGAGCTCAATCTAGGCAACATAGCAAGAATCCGTTTTGAAAATATAGTTCTTTAAATATTATATATGTTTATTTCATATATATATATTTATATTATATATTATATATACAACTTACAATTACATCAAAAGTATCATTTATTTCAGAAAAAAATACATGTGAAAGCCACTGAACTGAAAACAAAACATTATTGACAAAATAGAAGAAAGCCCAAATAAATTAAGAGCATAATCATATCCATGAATTGAGAGATTCAACATGTCAGGACTTCAATTATTTATAAATTGATCTGAAGATTTTAATGTCACCATGATAAAAATCCCAGCACAGTGTTTTGGGAAATTGACAAAATGATACTTTAAACATTTATTTGGAAATGTAAAAACCTGAGAATAGCCACAAAAAAAGTTATTAAAGCAGCAGAACAAATTTGGAAGACCATACACTGCCAGATACCAAGACCTGTTATAAACCTTCATAGGCCCAAATTGGAATGGAAACAGCAGAGTCCATCAAGCTGCCCCAAATATGACTTTCACACTTCTCTCATTGTGTGTTGTTAGGGGATTGGGACCATACTATGAATTTGGGGACTTCAAGAGCATGGAGGTGTAGTGCAGGAGAAACAAGCTTACCTTGGGGATGAGGTAGTTTCTGAATTTAACATCACAGGTCACTGCATGGGGCAGGTTGGTAGGAATGAGGTCAATGTACCTCTGGATCTCATGCACCACAGCATCTGTGTAGGGCATGTGGCTCCTGTCCTGCATGCAAGGGCTCCGGTTTCTGCCAACCACACGTTCAATCTCTTCCTGGACTTTAGCTGATAAGACACAAGTAAGAAATGATGGAAAAGGAGAAAAATGGCATATTTGTTGTAGAAATTCAGGTTACGTGAAGCATAATGAAGGGGTCCCAACATCACTATTAAATTATAGGACTGAAAGTACACCTAGACTTAGGAAATTATTACATTATAGATACATCTAACTCTCCTACAAGCTAAGAATTAAGATAAATCTGTAAACACCTACATATTAGCATACAGGATCAGTACAAATATAAATAGTACATTATAATCTCAAGAAATTACTGTCTTTGCAGAAAGAAAAAAATCAAATTAGTGTTTTATGAGAATAATATATAAAGTTTTAAAACCATACATATAGATCTACTAACAGATCAAAACAAGTAAAAAAAAAAACAAAAAAACAAGTAACCAATCAACTTCTCTTTGTTCTTGATGTCTTCCCTTACACCTCCATTATTCATCTGATGTATTCTAAGGCATTTGTTTTCTATGCCTGGTATCCAGCAGCCTCCCTGACACTTCCATCCTCCTACATGAGATCTCCTAATGCTTGCAGCCCATGACTGTCTCTGACTTGGTTTCAGACATTTGGGTGGAAAATATCCTCCAGTATCTTTCTAAAAAAATAAACACAGAGGGTACAATTTTTTTGCCAACCTGCAGGTCTGAAAATATTATCTATAAATACACAAGATAACAGCTGCTCTTGAGAATTCTAATGCCATTTTGATTCCTGATCCTTTATATGTGACCTAATTTATCTCTGAATGTTTTTATGACTTTCCCTTTAACTCTGATGTTCTAAAATTCCATGGCCTGGTGTCTTGGATGAATATTTTCATTTCATTTACTTTGCTGGACATTTGGTAAAAATTTTCTATCTAAATGGTGAAAAATTGAGGTCTTTTCACTGATGCTACTACTTGTTCTCCAGAGTTTACATCTGGCTGCTGAATTTTAGGAACAAGATGGAGAAAGGAGCCAAAGGCCTTAGAATTCAAGTGGACTCTTCCTTAACCCCTCACTCTTTCCCTGTCTCTGTCTGTTTTCCATGAGTGAGCCTCTTAGGTTCGGTTTCTCTAGAGAGTGAACCTCCCTTTTCTGTGGGGAAAAACAATTAATCGACAAATGGAGTTGTGGAGAGAATGTAAACAGGGAGAATTTTCTGTTTTCTGCATCATTCTACCTCTATGTTCTTTGGGTCTTTGTTCTTTTGAATACTCAGCCTTATAGGGACTATAGCAACACAAATTCTTATGACCCTTAGGTTGCAACTTCAATCTCCCTGCCAAATTGGTTATCAGCCTTCTACCTGCTCTGTGTGTCTCAGAAGTTTAATACAGACTTGACGGTTGTTTCCTGTAGTCCTGTATTCCAACTTTAACAGGAACAATTCTCATTTGTAATAAATTTATCATCATTTCAATGTGACTCTGACCCCAGAAAAACAAGCGTGGTTAATATGCTAGGTGGAACCAGAATCTGCTTATAGATAAATAAATACAAAATTTGAAGAAAAAGAGTTGCTTGTAAAGATAAAACTATTGACCCTAAGAAAAAATATTAACAAGCACCATTTTTCTAGATGCAGATTTTGATAATGAAATTCCCTTAGGCACATTTTGTGCTTAAATAGCATATACCATTACTATAAACCTAAGCATTTAAAATACTTGCCAGACTATGCAGATTTTCTCAGGCTATCTCATCAAATTTCTAGAATATTCACTATACACTTCAATAAATAGTACTTCTCAAAGAATTAAAAATAGAACTACCCTTTGATCCAGCAATCCCACTACTGGGTATCTATTCAAAATAAAATAAATCATTTTATCAAAAAGACATCTGCATTCATATTTTTACTGCAGTACTATTCACAAAGGCAAATTCATAAAATCAACCTAAGCATCCATCAACAGATGACTGGATTAAAATCATATGTGTGCAGTGTAAAAATCTGCATCTAGTAGTCTATGGTGTGTCTCACACACACACACACCATGCATATAAAAGAATAAAATCATGTCTTTTGTAGCAACATGGATGGAAATGGAGGACATTATCCTAAGTGAAAAGGCTCAAAATAGAAAAGCAAAAACCACATGTTCTCTCTTATCAGTGGGAGCTAAGCAATGAGTACACAGAGACATACAGAGTGGAATAATAGACACTGGAGATTCCAAAAGACGGGAGGTGAGGAGGGAGGTAAGGGATGAAATGCTACCTAGTGGGTACAATGTACACTACTCAAGCAATGGTTACACTAAAAACCCAGACTTCACTACTATGAAATATATTCATGAACACAATTGCACTTGTACCCCTAAGTCTATAGAAATAGAAATATACCAGCCAGGCACAGTGGCTCATTCCTGTAATTCCAGCACTTTGGGAGGCTAAGCAGGCAGATCAGGAGGTCAAGAGTTCGAGACCAGCCTGGCCAGCATCATGAAACCCCATCTGTACTAAAAATACAAAAATTAGTTGGGCATGGTGGCACACACCAGTAGTCCCAGCTACTTGGGAGGCTGAGGCAGGAGAATCACTTGAATCCGGCAGGCGGGGGTTGTAGTGAGCCGAGATCTAGCCACTGCACACCAGCCTGGGTGACAGAGCTAGACTCCATGTCAAAAAAAAATGCATACCTATCTCTCAAAGTGGTCTGTTCTACTGGAAAATTGAATTTTGTAAACATGCCTTTTAGTGAAATAAAATTTCTATTCATTTCAAAAATGAAACCACAACAAAGTGGTCTGTTCTTAAGAAAACCAACATACAATCCTAGACCAATTTGTGATGTCTGTGCCTGTTACAAATCCTCTCCAATGAAATCTAGACACTTTATTCAGAGTAATTTGTCACTAAAATCCAGTGCTTTGCAACTTTTGCTGCTGATCACACTCTTTTCACTTCTCTTAGTCACTCTTCCTACTGTGAAAATTTGTCTCATTCTTATCCCTTCATCATATTTAGACAACTTACAGCCAATGGCATGGAAATTTCAATAATGAAGCTTCTCTAAGAGAAACAAGATGGAGAGCAATAGCAGTGTCTTTCCAACAACATTTCTGAAAATCACCCTGCTTACCATACATCATCATACCTGTGACCTCTGGGTACTTCAGCAGGAGCAGGAGTCCAAATCTCAAAGTGGTGCTTGTTGTCTCTGTTCCAGCTCCAAACACATCAGTTACAGTGGCTATCAAGTTTTCAGTAGTAAATTCAGACTGTTGATTGTGCTTTTCCTAAAAATTATTTCATCATTTAATTATTTGATAGTTTGCCAGCATATTAAATTCCAAAATATATCAGGTTGTTCTAAAGATAGGGAAATTTGGCAACTAGAGAGGGGAGTATTAAAACTACAACAACTGCACAATGTGGCAGAGAATGTAAAATACTTCATTTTCCATTCCCGCTTATCCATGGCTTGCCTAAAAATTACATTTCCCAGTATCTCTTGGAACTGTTTTAGTCATGTAACGTATTTCCTGTCTATGATATATAAGCAGGAACCTGCTGATGGTACTTTCTCTTTCTCCTTTTTACTTAAAACACATATACGAAGGTAGAAGTGGTATAGACATCACCTTGGAACTACACTGAGATACCATCTCACGCCGGTTAGAATGGCGATCATTAAAAAAGCTGGAGACAACAGATGCTGGAGAGGATGTGGAGAAATAGGAACACTTTTGCACTGTTGGTGGGAGTGTAAATTAGTTCAACCATTGTGGAAGACAGTGTGGTGATTCCTCAAGGACCTAGAAATAGAAATTCCATTTGACCCAGCAATCCCATTACTGGGTATATATCCAAAGGATTACAAATCGTTCTACTATAAGGACACGTGTACACGAATGTTCATTGCAGCACTGTTTACAATAGCAAAGACCTGGAACCAACCCAAATGCCCATCAACGATAGACTGGATAGGGAAAATGTGGCACATATACACCATGGAATATTATGCAGCCATCAAAAACGATGAGTTTGGGTCCTTTGTAGGGACATGGATGAACCTGGAAACCATCATTCTCAGCAAACTGACAGAAGAGCAGAAGATCAAACACCGCATGTTCACACTCATAGGCGGGTGTTGAACAATGAGAACACATGGACACAGGGAGGGGAGCACTACACACTGGGGTCAGTTGGGGGGAAATAGGGGAGGGAGGGTGGGGGGTGGGAAGCTGGGGAGAGATAGCAAGGGGAGAAATGCCAGATGTAGGTAATGGGGAGGAAGGCAGCAAATCACACTGCCACGTGTGTTCCTATGCAACAATTTTGCATGTTCTTCACATGTACCCCAAAACCTAAAATGCAATAAAATAAATAAATGCGAAAAAAAAAAAAAGAATCATAACAAGGCCAGCTGTGGTGGCTCATGCCTGTAATCTCAACACTTTGGGATGCCAAGGCACGAGGATCACTTGAGCCCAGGAGTTTGACACCAGCCTGGGCACAAGTGAGACCCTCCGTCTCTAAAAAAAATTTTTTAATTGGCCTGTTGTGGTGGCCCATGTCTGTAATCCTAGCAGTTTGGGAGGCTGAGACAGGTAGGTCATCTGGAGGCAGGAGTTCAAGACCAGCCTGGGCAACATGGTGAAACCTCATCTCTAATAAAAACACAAAAATTACCCGAGTGTGAGGGCATGTGCCTGTAATCTCAGCTACTCAGGAAGCTGAGGTATGAGAATCACTTGAACCCAGGAGGCGGAGGTTGCAGTGAGCCAAGATTGCATCACTGCACTCACTCCATCCTGGGTGATAGAGTGAGACTCCTTTTTATAAAAAAAAAAAAAATTAACCAAGTAAATGGCACATATCTGTGGTTCCGGCTACATGGGAGGCTGATACAGAGAATCACATGGGCCCAGGAAGTCAAGGCTGCAGTGAACCATGTTCATACCACTGCACTCCAGCTTGGATGACAATGAGAGATCCTGTCTCAAAAAAAATAATGAAGATGAAGGTTCATGTTCTAAGTGGGGATCAAGAATGGCAGCCACCTGGTTCTAGGATGCTTCAGAGCTCCAGTACTATTTCTGCACTGCCCAACATGACACCCTGTAAGTGAAATAAATCAATACATTATTTGTTTAAGCCATGTTAATTGGTTTTTTCTTGTTTGTATACACACAATTTTCATTGATAGAAATGGAAATAAGTAAATTAGGGACAAAAATACATTATAAGTCAGAATCAAAGATTTGCAATTCTCAGTATCGCAATAGCAACATTGCAGAATAGGAGGCTCCAGTCTCTCCTTACACCCAAGGATATACGAAATAAACATCTATTCACAGATCAATTTTCTCTGAGAGAAAGTCTGAAACAAGTTGAAAGACTTCTATGTACTGAGCAACAAAGAAAATATCCACATACTGGCAAGAAAAGGCTACAGCACCAACCTGACCCAGGCACTACACCATACAACTGAGAAAGAATCCCCAACACCCAGCTTCTCCCTGGGGAAATGAGGGTTTAGACTACATATTAACATCCTAACTCTAAGATTCCCCACAGCTATGCACTTAACTTGCCAAATCTGGGAGCAGAGGGGACTAAGTATACAGGAGTCTCTCTCTAGACCACAGAAAAAAGTACCAGTATTATGTTGGTTCACAAGCACTTCCAGAGATTTTATTCTCTGGGATCAGAGAAGAGAAAGGGATAAAACTCAAAAGTCCAAGTTTCTTCCTAGACGAGACTTAGTAGCATGTTCTGCAAACAGCTGCTGCTGACAGTGGAACTTCTAACTAGCCTCAACATAAAAAAGGCCATATATGACAAGTGCACAGCTAACCTTATACTCAGTAGTGGAAATTTGAAGGAAAGAGATCAGGGAAAAGATATAGATGCCCACTCTCACTACTTTAATTCAACATAGTACAGGAAGTACTAGCCAGAGCAGTTAGACAAGAAAAATAAATGAAAGTTATCCAAATAAGAAAAGAATTAAAATTGTCTGTTTGCTGATGGCATGATCTTACATATAGAAAACCTTAAAGATATCACCAAAAAACTCTTAGAACAAATAATTAAATTCAGTAATGTTGCAGGATACAAAATCAACACACAAAAATTGGCAGTGTTTCTATACACTAACAACAAATGATATAAAAAAGAAATTTTGGCCAGGCGCCGTGATTCATGCCTGTAATCCCAGCACTTTGGGAGGCCAAGGTGGGAGGATCACAAGGTCAAGAGATCGAGACCATCCTGGCCAACATGGTGAAACAGTCTCTACTAAAAATACAAAAAAAAAAAAAAAAAAAAAAATAGCTGGGCGTGGTGGTGTGTGCCTGTAGTCCCAGCTACTCAGGAGGCTGAGGCAGAAAAATGGCTTGAACCTGGGAGGGGGAGGTTACAGTGAGCCGAGATTGCACCACTGCACTCCAGCCTGGCGACAGACCAAGACTCCATCTCAAAAAAGTAAATAAATAAAATAAAAATAAAAAAGGAATTTTTAAAACAATCCCATTTACAATAGCATCAAAGAAATAAAGTATTTAAAAGTAAATTTAACCAAAAAAGTGAAAGGCACCAAGAAATATAAAACATTAATTTAAAAAATGAAGATGGTTGGCCACAATGGCTCACGACTATAATTTCAGCGCTTTGGGAGGCTGAGACAGGCAGATCATGAGGTCAAGAGATCAAGACTATCCTAGCCAACATGGTAATACCCCATTCTCTACTAAAAATTAGCTGGGCACACATCTGTAGTCCCAGCTACTTGGAAGGTTGAGGCAGGAGAATTGCTTGAAATCAGAAGGCAGAGGTTGCACTGAATCAAGATTGTGTCACTGTACTCCAGCCTGGCAACAGAGTGAGACTCCATCTCAAAAAAAAAAAAAAAAAAAAATTAAGAAGACACAAATTTTAAAAAGATACCATATACATGGATTGGAAGAGTTGATATTGTTAAAATATCCGTACTATCCAAAGAAATTTATAATTTCATTGTAATCCCTATCAAAATTTCAATGTTATCTCTCATAGATACAGAAGTCATCCCAAAAACATTCATATAGAACCACAAAAATACCCAAATAACCAAGGGAATCATAAGCAGAAAGAACAAAGCTGGAGGCATCACATTACCTGATTTCAAGCTATACTACAAATTAATAGTATTTAAAACAGCATGGTACTGGCATAAAAATGGATACATCAACCAGCAGAATAAAATAAAGAGCCAAAAAAGAACCCATGCAATACAGTCAACAGATTTTAGGCAAAGGTTCCAAGAATATGCAATTGAAAAGAGATAGTTTCTTAAATAAATGGTGAGAAAACCAGATATTCATATGCTAAAGAATAAAACTGAACACTTATCTCATACCACATACTCAAGCAACTCAACATGGATCAAAGACTTAAAGACCAGAAACTGTAAACTACTAGAAGAAAAGATTGAGGAAAAACTACATGGCATTGGCCTGGGCCATAATTGTTTAGATTTTACCCCAAAAGCAGAACAGCAAAAGCAAAGATAGACAAATGGGATTATGTCAAACTAAAAAGCCTCTGCACAGCAAAGGAAACAACATAGTGAAGAGATAAATTATGGATTGGGAGAAGTATTTGTAAACCATATATCTGATAATGGATTAATATCCAAAATATATAAAAGGGTTGGGTGCGATGGCTCACACCTGTACTCTCAGCACTTCCAGAGGCCAAGGCAGGTGGATAACCTGAGGTCAGGAGTTAAAGACCAGCCTGGTTAACATGGTGAAACCTCATCTCTACTAAAAATACAAAATTAGCCACGTGTGGTGGCACACACCTCTAATCCCAACTACTAGGGAGACTGAGGCAGGAGAATTGCTTGAACCCCAGAGCCAAAAGTTGAAGTGAGCTGAGATCAAACCACTGCACTCCAGCCTGGGCAACAGAATGAGGCTCAGTCTCAAAAAAAAAAAAAAAAAATACTATATGTATATGGAACTTAACTCCATAGAAAGAAAACAAATAATCCAATTAAGAAATGGGCAAAGAATCTCAATGAACATTTGTAAAAGGAAGACATATGGGCCAGGTGCGGTGGCTTACTCCTGATATCCCAGCACTTTGGGAGGCTGGGGCGGGTGGATCACTAGGTCAAGAGATCGGGACCATCCTGGCCAACATGGTGAAACCCCGTCTCTACTTAAAAATACAAAACTTAGCTGGGCGTGGTGGCACGTGCCTGTAGTTCCAGCTACTCAGGAAGCTGAGGCAGGAGAATTGTTTGAACCAGGGAGGCAGAGGTTGCAGTGAGCTAAGATCATGCCATGCACTCCAGCCTGGCTCCTGGTGACAGAGTGAGACTCTGTCTCCAAAAAAAAAGAAGACATGAGTGACTAAGAGATACAGGAAAAAGATCCTCAACATCACCAATCATTAGAAAGGTACAAATTAAAAACACAATGAACTATCACCTCATATCTGTTAGAATGGCTATTATCAAAGAGAAAAAAATAAGTGTCAGTGAAGATGTGGAAAAGGGGAACACTTGTGCACTGTTGATAGAAATGTAAATTAGTGCAACCATTATGGAAAACAGTATAAAGGTTCCTCGAAAAAACAAAATAGAATTACAATATGATTCAGTAATTCAGCTTATAGGCATTTACCCAAAAGATTTGAAATCAGTATGTCAAAGAGATATCTGCTCTCCCATGTAAATTGCAGCACTATTCACAATAGCTAATATATAGAACCAGTGTAAGTGTCCATTAGTAGATAAATGGATAAAGAAAATTTGGTATATATACACAATGGAATACTATTCAACCGTAAAATGAAAAAATTCTGTTATTTGTGACAACATGGATGGAATTGGAGACCATTATGCTGTTAAATAAATCAGGTCAGGAACAGAAAAACAAATGCCATATATTCTCACTTACATGTGGAATCTAAAACAACTAAATTCAAAGAAGCAGAGAGTAGAATGCTGATTACCAGAGGGCTTGGGGAGTTGGAGGGAAAAAGGAGATGATAGTCAAAGGGTATAAAGCCTCAGTTAGAATGGTGGAGTAAATCTGATCTCTTTTTGAAAATAATAAATTGCACAGCCAACTGAATATAGCTAATAATAGAGGACAATCCACCTTCCTATCCATGGATTCCACATTCATGGATTCAACCAAACTTAAATCAACAAAAACTGGAAAAAGAGACCAGGTGAGGTGGCTCATGCCTGTAATCCCAGCACTTTGGGAGGCCAAGATGGGAGGATCGCTTGAGCCTAGAAGTTCAAGACCAGCCTAGATGACATAAAAAGACCCCATCTCTACATAAAGACAAAATTAGTTGGGCATGGTGGTGTGCACCTGTGGTCCCAGCTACTTAGGAGGCTGAGGTGGAGGAATTGCTTGAGCCCAGGAGTTGGAGGCTGCAGTGAGCTATGATCACACCACTGCACGCCAGCCTGGGCAATGGGGCAAGATTCTGCTCCTAAGAAAAAAGAAAAGAAAAAAGTTCAGAAAAAAAATAGTGTACTGAACATGGTACAGATTTCTTTTTCTTGTTATTATTCCCTAAAAAAATACAGTATAACAACCATTTACATGGCATTTACACTGTATTAGAAATTATAAGTAATCTAGACTGGACACAGTGGCTCATACCTTTAATCCCAGCACTGTGGAAGGCTGAGGCAGGAGGATTGCTTGAGTTCAGAAGGTCCAAACCAGCCTGGACAAACACAGTGCAACCCTATCACTAGAAAAATTTTTTTCTAATTATCTGGGCATGGTGGTGTGCACCTGCAGTCCCAGCTACTAGGGAGGCTGAGGTGGGAGGATCACTTGAGTTCAGGAGGTCAGGCTACAGTGAGTCACAATTACGCCACTGCATTCCAGCCTAGGTGATAGAGCAAGACCAACTGAGAAGAAAAAAAAAAAAAGAATGTAGTTAGACTTAATATTGTTAATATTGCCTGCAGACTCATTATGAACTTAGAAATGTGCAAAACATGGTAGCACATCCAAGATTATGGAGAAAGAGAACAGACTGACAAAGACAAGATGGGGCCAGCCACTATTGTATTCCAGATGTGAGGTAATACACAACTTGATCTAGGAAACAGGCACAGGAATGAATAAAAATATAGAAATTGAAGCAGCATTGCAGACCCGAAGACAGAGAGTTTGGACATTAACCACCTATACAGGATGAAGGAGAGAGTAAGGGTAATGGAGATGCTTAGGACAAAGAACTGAATGAATCCAAAGAAGCACAGGAATGAATAAGAGTATAGCAATTGAAGAGACACTGCAGACATGAAGACAGAGAGTTTGGACATTAGCCACTTATACAGGATGAAGGAGAGACTATGGGCAATAAAGATGCTTAGGACAAGGGACTGAATGATTTGAGTTCTTATATTAGGTTGGTGAAAAAGTCATTGCAATTTTTGCCATTAATAATAAAATGGAGAGTGGAAGAACAAAGCACTTCAAAGGCAACTAAGACTGGTGTAAGATGAGGAAAAAAGGTGACAAAAAATTGACCATAACTATGGGACAGTTTAAAATATTGACTACAGGGAGTAATTAACATATAAAAAAAACTTTCTTCCTATTCAATCCTCTAGAATAGCATTAATTTAATAAGGCCGTTATAATTTCCACGTGACCTGTGGCATGCCTAATATGTAATCAACTGCACTAAGACAAACCTGACCCTCTCAACAGGTATACTTGCTAGACAAAGGTAATCATGTCCATTGGTAACAGCTTTACACAGTTTTCTAAGCTTATCAACTCAAAATTACACCAAGGCCAGGAAGGAGAGTAGAGCACTTATAAATCAACACTAATATTCCCTTCTGTTTAAGTGAATTTGAAAAATCAGTGGTTATGTACAAATAGCCTACCAAAATTAAGCTAGCTGATACAAAACATTGTTAGAAGAAATTAAAGAAGATCTAAATAAATGGAAAAACATCCCATGTTCATCTACTGGAAGACTTAATATTGTTAAAATGCATTACTTTCCAAATTGATCTGCAGATTCAAAGTGATCCATATCAAGATATTTGCTATCTTTTTAATAGAAATTGACAAAATTACCATAAAATTCATATGGAACTTTATATAACTAAAATAGCTAAGAACCAAAACAATCTTAGGAAAGAACAAAACTGGAGAACTGACACTTTCCAATTTCAAAACTCACATAAAAGTTACCCCCATCTGGGTGCGTGGCTCACTCCTGTAATCCCAGCAATCCGGGAGACCAGGACAGGCGGATGGCTTGAGACCAGGAGTTGGAGACCAGCCTGGGCAAAATAGCAAAATCCTGTCTCTACTAAAAATACAATAAATTAGCTGGGTGTGGTGGCACACACCTGTAAGCCCAGCTACTCAGGAGGCTGAGGGGGGGAATCACCTGAGCCCAGGACGTATAGGCTGCAATGAACCAAGATCATGTCATTGCACTCCAGCCTAGGCAATCAGAGTGAGATGCTCTCTCACAAAAAAAAAAAAAAAAAAAAAAAAAAAAAAAAGGACTGTTATACTGGCATACAAAAAGCTATATAGATCAATGAAATAGAATTGAGAATCTAAAAATAAATCCTCGTGTTTGCAGTCAACTGATTTTCAATAAATATACCAAGATCACTCAATGGGGAATGAATAGTCTTTTCAACAAATGGTACTAGGACAATTGAATATGCACATGTAAAGAATGAAGTTATACCCATACCTCACACTACAGCAAAAATTGACTCAGAGTGAATCTTAGGCCTACATGTAAGAGTTAAAATTATTAAACTATTAAAAGAAAACTTGGAGTGAATATTTGTGAAATTGGACTAAGGAATCATTTCTTAAATATGATAAGAAAATTGCAAGCAACCAACCAAAAAAATAAATTGGATTTCACAAAAATTAAAAACTTGTATTTCAAAAGACACTATTAAAGTGAAAGACATTTGACAAAATGGGAGAAAATATCTTTAAATAACATCTGATAAGAGACTTGTATCTAGAATATATAAAAACTTTTCCATCTCAATAATTTAAACTATATGATAACCTAATTTAAAAATGGGCAAAAGATCCGAATATACTATTCTCCAAAGAGATATACAAATGACCAATAACCACAAGAAAATACTATTTGGCGTCAGGAAAATGCAAACCAACCACATGGACCCACCTCACCCCCACTGGGATGGCTGGAATCAAAAAGATAAGAAGCATTAGCAAGGTTGTGGAGAAAGAGGAACCCTCACAACACTGTAATGAGAATACAAAATGCTGCAGCAAATTTCATGCCTAGGTTTTTTTCTGAGTTTTATATTTTTACCTCTTACATTTAGGTCTTTGTTCTAGCCACAGTTTCTCCAAAGATTAAGCATAGAGTTGCTGTATGATCTAGCAATTCCACAGCCAAGTATATACCCAAGGGAAATAATAGCATATCTATACACAAAAACTTATACACAAATGTCCATACCAGCATTATTTATAACAGCCAAAATAGCAACAATCAAAATAGAAACAATCAAAACCATCAACCAATGAATGGAAATATAAAATATGATATATCCACACCCAAATATTATTCAACAAATATAAAGAAATGAGGTACTGATATATGCTACATCAATGAACCTTGAAAACACTGTGCTAAGTGGCAGAAGCCAAACACAAAAGACCACGTACTGTGTAATTTCATTTATATGAAATGTTTAGAATAGCAAATCTACAGAGACAGAAA
The DNA here is from genome assembly GCF_009761245.1 of Sapajus apella. NCBI lineage: Eukaryota > Metazoa > Chordata > Mammalia > Primates > Cebidae > Sapajus > Sapajus apella. The sequence continues at coordinate 1,130,319 of NW_022436998.1, forward strand.
GTATATCAGTGTTGCCTAGAGCCACCCCCAGTATGGGGTGACTGTTAAGCATATGGCTGCCTTTTTGGGGTGATGGAAATGTTGTGAAATTGATTGTGGTGGTGGCTGCACAGCTCTGTGAAAAATACTAAAACTACTGAATTGTATTTAATGTATGAGAGTACAATATATGAATTAAACTCAATAAAAATGTTATAAAAATAAGCTAGATTGTAAAAAGGAACAATGCGCTTTTTAAATATAGTAATGAGGACAGAGCCACTGGTCACTGAAATATCAGAGATTTTACAATTTTCCTTAACATGGAATTAACAAAGAGGCTTCATAGCATTAAGGAAACCCCTCTAAATGTGTACAAAACTGGAGAATTTATATAGGTTCATTTTTCTGGTAAAGTGTCCATATTTTAATGAGATTATCAAATTAATTAGACCAGAACCATTGACCTAGCAGCAGAGAAGGTGGGGTGTAGGAATAATTTGCTTCTTCCCTTCTCCAGTTTCCTCAAACTATCTCATCTTCACTTCACTCCATCTAGAGCACATTTTTTTTTTTTTTTTTTTTGAGACGGAGTTTCACTCACGTTACCCAGGCTGGAGTGCAATGGCGCGATCTTGGCTCATCGCAACCTCCGCCTCCTGGGTTCCGGCAATTCTCCTGCCTCAGCCTCCTGAGTAGCTGGAACTACAGGCACGTGCCACCATGCCCAGCTGATTTTTTGTATTTTTAGTAGAGACGGGGTTTCACCATGTTGACCAGGATGGTCTCGATCTCTTGACCTCGTGATCCACCCACCTCGGCCTCCCAAAGTGCTGGGATTACAGGCTTGAGCCACCACGCCCGGCCTAGAGCACACTATTTGAGCAGTCCTGCTGACATTACATGGGCAATTTCGTGAAAGTCACCTTCATTAGCCTCTTTGACCCTGTGCCATTTTCACTTACTGACTGATTTTGCATTTCCACCCACTGCTATGAAATGGTTCAATAAAATAATGGTGGCCTCAGAGAAAGTATTTTCTTCTCTAGAGTTAACTCTTTTCAGTTTGTTCTGGATTGGGCCTCTTCTCAGTTCAAAGAGTACTTTGCATCTATATAAGTGTCCTGAGGGCATCTGTATTACCCTTCTCACACAGTTTCCAAATTGACCCTACCACTATTAAAATTCGCAATCTGAATCTTTCCCTCCTCAATTAAAGTTATCAAAGAGAATATCTCGTCTTATTACTGAAATTTCCCACACAGCCCCTATCATTTAGCTCCCATCTGATCCTCTAACTGAAACTAATATCTATAGATTTTTGGCAGTATGACAAAAGGGACAACTTGATTTTATTTCAGAATCTGTTTATATAGCCCACACTTTCAACAAGCTGCACTTCAAAGATATGAAAAGTCTTATAGCAAGTCTTTGACCTCCATTCTCATTGTACATATCTTTCTACACAACTCCTAGGATTACTTTCTCTAGTAATTATCTGCATCCCACTCTTATTAGGGCTCACACATATACCTGATCAAATCAAAACTCTGCATGCCAGTATTCAGGTCTGCAAGTTACAGACACATCCAATTCCACATTTGTCCAAATTTACTTTTGGTTCCATTCAGTTTAGGCCTTCCTTCTCCATCTCTTCGCCACCACACACCTCTGAACCTCTCATCAAGCTGTTCTACCCACCAAAAAATTGACTGCCGCATTGATCATTATAAATATTTTAAGATTTACACCAAACATCAGGCCCACCTAGGTTAAACCCTTCCATCTCACCCTCCCATATGCTGTGTGATATGACCATGTCCACCTTCAATTTATGGCTCTATGTTTTTAATTTTCTAACTTATTTGTATTTCCATTTCATCTGAGGTATGCATTCTGTCTTCCCTCAGATAAATTATTAGTACCTAAAAATAGTGCTGACATATTCTAATTGTTTAACAATTCAATTCTAAATCCTCCATGGTGCTTTGCGAGATCCATACACATAATATGTACTTAAAGTGCTTGTTAAGTGTTTCTTGCCTCACCACATAAGCAATCAGTATAGAACTAATCAATGAAATCAATGAACCATAAGATACAGGCAAACAAATAACATTTTACCTGTTCCATTTTGATCAGGAAACAATCAATAAAGTCCCGAGGATTGTTCATGTCCAGGGATTCTTGATGTTCTTTTATTCTCTCCAAAACATAACTTTTAACATAAGCAAAATTTTTAAGAACTTTGTTGTGACTTCCTGGGAGATAATCGATGAGAACCGGGAAATTATTGCAGACCTTAAAGATTTTTTTAAAAGTGATTAAATTAAACACATGTAATGAAGACATATACCGTAAGGCAACTGCTGGTTTAAAACTGGAGTGAATTTTTAAAAATTGTCTCCCTCTTTAAGAGGAGCATTTGATTGTACATACAAAGTAATCCTCTATACTGACAAAAAGATTTTAGGGAGAAAATTCTGAACAAGGGATCAAAGATGATAACTTCCTATACTCATATATTGTTTTTGGAATATTAAAATATCTTCATGTCAATTATCTCATTTTTTATGTTAATTCTTCTCTGCAGCCTTGAAATACAGAATGCCATGAATTGCTTTAATTCCCATTTTACAGATAAGAACAGAGCTAAAGGAAGTTTGAACAACATGAAATAGATCACAAAGCCACTCCCTGCTATTTCTACTCCTAGCAGGCAGTCTCAGAAGTGGAATCACTCTTTTATAACTGGGAGGAGTAAAAAGATACCATAAAATGTAATTCAGAATTTTATGAATAAGTACCTATACACCAGAGTAGTTAAGATACTTCTGTGAGTAAAGATAACACACAATTATCTTAAACTCTAAAGACAGACTTTGGGACATGCTAGCTCAGCACAGGGCAAAGCTGTAATTTTTTTAATGGTTCATACACCCAAAACCCCATCATTTTGTCATCTTAACCTTAATTACCTTGCTGAAGCATTAAACACCCCTATCCTATTCAGAGCTTCCTGGAAGCATCTGTGCTCCCAAACACTATCCCCTTTTGCCAAATAATGTCATGAAGAGGTCTCTAGATGTTGATTAGAGGAAAAGCCTGTGAGTAATGCCAACTTTTCAACAAGGGACTTCGATTTTCATTGAGTGTGTGCTCTTGGGTAGTCACCAAATTACAGACTTTGGGACCCAAGAAACTGGGTTTGGTGGTTTAGTGGAAAAAACACAAGCTAATGGGCTTGAATTCCAGCTCTATATTTGGGCATTTCTTTTCTTGTCTGTAAAATGAAGAAATCATCTCTTTCCCAGATGTTAATGCCACCATGCCAAGATATGGACAAGCTGTGGTGTTCAACCACTGACTTCACAGAGTAATGCCAGCAAAATTGCCACAACAGGCAGATCCACAGGCCCACCACTCCATAAAAACACCCAAAAATTCAAACAAAAAAGTCAGAATCAATTTTGACAGAACTCTGGAAAGCAGTCAAAGGTTTATAGCAAACAAGGAAAAGCTGAATTTAAAAAAAAAAAAAAAGGCAACTTAAAAATAGTAGAAAACCTCTGTGGGTTTATTTTTATCTTTATTTTAAGTTCCAGGGTACATGTGCAGGATGTGCAGGTTTGTTACATAGGTAAACGTGTGCCATGGTGGTTTGCTGCACCTATAAACTCATCACCTAGGTATTAAGCCCCGCATACATTAGCTATTTTTCCTAATGCTCTCCCTCCCTGCAACCCCAAACAGGCCCTAGTGTATATTGTTCCCCTCCCTGTGTCCAAGTATTCTCATTGTTCAGCTCCCACTTATAAGTGAGAACATGAGGTATTTGGTTTTCTGCTCCTGGATTAGTTTGCTTATGATAATGGCTTCCAGCTCCATCCATGTCCCTGCAAAGGAAATGATCTCATTCCTTTTTATGGCTGCATAGTATTCCATGATGTATATGTAAGTTTTGTGGTATGTTTATTTGCCCTTGTCCCACCTCCCTCATCAGCTTGGCAGTGATCTTGTCAAGAGCAGCCCTATTCCCAGTGGAGGACCCTAGTTCCTGGTTCTAAAGGGACCACAGAATATCTTATTTGCAAATAATTCTGTTTCTCTGTCTTACCTGTCTGATGACTACCATGGGCTAATATGAGGCACTTACCTTTTTTTCACCTGATTCAAAATTCACTCAGGATAGAAAAGCAATGGACATTTCTCAAAAGCCTTCTAAGACAAATGAACAACCCAAAGCTACCTGGGACAAATGATTATAGTTGAGGCACACAGTAGAGCACAAAAATCCTGAGAATAAAAGCTGGGAGATAGTTTCTTTGGAAAACTGGGTCATTCAAAAGTGCCTATATATACTAAGAAATTTAGAAAGCTATCAACATGCCCAGAGCAGGACAAGCTAACAAAAAAAAATGTGAGAAGGTGCTAGACTTTCACCTCTGGCTGATATCCAGACTCAGCTTAAGCAGCAAGTGAAGGCTATGAAAAGGAGTGTTCCAGCCAATCTGAAAGAGCTTGCTTCCTTCCTTCCTTCCCTCCTTCCTTCCTTTGTTTCTTTCCTTCCTTCCTTCCATCTTTCTTTCATTATTTATACATATAAATACATATAAACATATTTTTATACGTCCCTTTTCTGCCTCTTCACATTCAAGAAAATTTCCATCAAAACTAGCTGAACATAAGCGAAAAAGAAGACTTCAGAAACCACACAGGACAAAGAATACAGACTTTGCAAAAATAGTTTAGAAAAGTCAATAAAGAAAGCTACAGCCTTCAGAAGGGGAAGAAAAAAAAAAAACTATAACAGGCAACAAAAAGCCCTAAAGAGAGGAAAGATTCTGATTTCCAGAGTTACCACATAAGGTTACACATAATTTCCAGTTTTCAAACATTCATTTCACAGCTTGGTCCATACAAAATTTTGGACTGGGATTGAGGCAAGATGGCTGAATAGGAACAGCTCTGGTCAACAGCTCCCAGTGAGACCAGTGCAGAAGGCAAGTGTTTTCTGCATTTCCAACTGAGGTGCCTGGTTCATCTCATTGGGACTGGTTAGACAGTAGGTGCAGACAACAGAGGGCAAGCAGAAGCATGGTGGGGCATCACCTCACCTGGGAAGCACAAGAAGTTGAGAAAACTTCCTCCCCTAGCCAAGGGAAGCTGTGAGGAACTGCATCATGACGGGCAGTGCTATCCAGCCCAGATACGATGCTTTTCCCATGGCCTTCAAAACTCATAGACCAGGAGATTCCCTCAGGTGCCTATACTATAAGGACCTTAGGTTTCAAGCACAAAACTGGGTGACTGTTTGGGCAGACACCAAGGTACTGCAGGAGTTGTGGTTGTTGTTGTTGTTGTTGTTGTTGTTGTTGTTTGGTACCCCAGTGGTGCCTGGAACCCCAGCAAGACAGAACCATTCACTCCCCTGGAAAAGGGGTCTGAATCCAGGGAGCCAAGTGGTCTTGCTCAGTGGATCCCACCCCCATGGAGCCCAGAAAGCTAAGATCCACTGGCTTGAAATTCTTGCTACCAGCACAGCAGTCTGAAGTAGACCTGGGATGCTGGAACTTGATGCGGGGAAGGGTGTCCTCCATTACTGAGGCTTGAGTAGGTGATTTACCCCTCACAGTGTAAACAAAGCCTCAGGAAGTTTGGACTGAGTGGAGCCCACCACAGCACCACAAAGCCCCTGTAGCCAGACTGTCTCTCTAGACTCCACCTCTCTGGGCAGGGCATATCTGAAAAAAAGGCAGCAGCCTCAGTCGGGGCTTATAGATAAAACTCCTATCTCCCTGGGACAGAACACCTGCGGAAAGGGGTGGCTGTGGGTGCAGCTTCAGCAGACTTAAACATTCCTGCCTGCCAGCTCTGAAGAGAGCAGCAGATCTCCCAGCACAGTGCTCAAGCTCTGCTAAGGGACAGACTGCCTCCCCAAGCTCTGCTAAGGAGACTGCCTCCAAGTCTCCTAACAGGGAGATGCCTCTCAGCAAGGGTCAACAGACAACTCATACAGGAAAGTTTCAGGTGGCATCTGGTATGTTCCCCTTTGGGATAAAGCTCCAAAGGAATGAACAGGCAGCAATATTTGCTGTTCTGCAGCCTCTGCTGGTAATACCCAGGCAAAAAGTGTCTGGAGTGGACCCCCAGCAAACTCCAGCAGACCTGCAGAAGAGGGGCCTGACTGTTAGAAGGAAAACTAACAAACAGAAAGCAATAGCATCAACATCAACAAAGATGATGACCATGCAAAAATGCCATCTGAAGGTTACCAACATCAAAGACCAAAGGTAGATAAATCCACAAAGATGAGGAAAAACCAGTGCAAAAAGGCTGAAAATTCAAAAAACCTGAATGCCTCTTCTTTTCCAAAGGATCACAACTCTCGCAAACAAGGGAACAAAACTGGACAGAGAATGAGTTTGACAAATTGAGAGAAGTAGGCTTCAGAAAGTGGGAAACAACAAACTACTCCAAGTTAAAGGAGGATGTTCTAACCCAATGCAAGGAAGCTAAGAACCTTGATAAAAGGTTAGGGGAATTACTAACTAGAATAACCAATTTAGAGGAGAAGATAAATGATCTGATGGGGCTGTAAAACATAGCACAAGAACTTTGTGAAGCATACACAAGTATCCCTTAGCTGAATCAATCAAGCAAAAGAAAGGATATCACAGATTCAAGATCAATTTAATGAAATATAGTGTGAAGATGAGATTAGACAAAATAGAATGAAAGGAAGGAACAAAGCCTCCAAGAAATATAGGACTATGTGAAAAGACCAAGCCTACATTGGATTGGTGTACCTGAAAGTCACGTGGAGAATGAAACCAAGTTGGAAAACACTCTTTAGGATATTATCCAGAACTTTCCCAACCTAGCAAGACAGGCCAACATTCAAATTCAGGAAATACAGAGAACACCACAAAGATACTCCTCAAGAAGAGCAACCCCAAGACACATAATTGTCAGATTCACCAGAGTTGAAATGAAGGAAAAATGTTAAGGGCCATCAGAGAGAAAGGTCAGGTTATCCACAAAGGAAAGCCCATCAGACTAACAGTGGATGTCTCTGCAGATACCCTACAGCCAGAAGGCAGTGGGGGCCAAAATTCGGCATTCTTGAAGAAAAGAGTTTTCAACCCAGAATTTCACGTCCAGCCAAAATAAGCTTCATAAGCTTCACCACCAGGCCTGCCTTGTAAGTGCTCCTGAAGAAAGCACTAAATATGGAAAGAAAAAACTGGAACCAGCCACTGCAAAAACATACCAAATTGTAAAGGCCATCAACATTCTGAAGAAACTGCATCAGCTAATGGGCAAAATAACCAGCTAGCATTGTAATGACAGGATCAAGTTCACACACAACAATATTTACCTTAAATGTAAATGGGCTAAATGCCCCAATCAAAAGACACAGACTGGCAAATTGGATAGTCAAGACCCATTGGTTTGCTGTATTCAGGAAACCCATCTCACGTGCAAAGACATACATAGGCTCAAAATAAAAGGATGGAAGAAGATTTGCCAAGCAAGTGGAAAGCAAAAAATGAAATAAAATAAAAAATAAAGCAGGGGTTGCAATCATAGTCTATGATAAAACAGACTTTAAACCAACAAAGGTCCAAAAGGGCAAAGAAGGACATTACATAATGGTAAAGGGATCAATGCAACAAGAAGAGCTAACCATCTTAAATATATATGCACCCAATACAGGAGCACCCAGATTCATAAAGACAGAGACCTACAAAGAGACTTAGACTCCCACACAATAACAGTGGAAGACTTTAAAACTCCCCTCTCAATCATAGATCAACAAGACAGAAAATTAACAAGGATATTTAGGACTTGAACTCAGCTCTGGACCAAGTGGACCTAATAGACATCTACAGAATTCTCCATCCCAAATCAACAGAATATATATTCTTCTCAGCACCACATCACGCTTATTCTAAAATCGACCACATAATTGAATGTAAAACACTCCTCAGCAAATGCAAAAGAATAGAAATCATAAAAAAGTCTCTCGACCACAGTACAATCAAATTAGAACTCAGGATTAAGAAACTCACTCAAAACTGCACAACTACATGGAAACCAAACAACCTGCTCCTGAATGACTTCTGGGTAAATAACATAATTAAGGCAGAAATAAATAAGTTCTTTGAAACCAATGAGAACAAAGACACAACATACCAGAATCTCTAAGACACAGCTAAAGCAGTGTTTAAAGGAAAATTTATAGCACTAAATGCCCACAAAAGAAAGTGGGAAACATCTAAAATTGACACCCTAACTTCACAATTAAAAGAACTAGAGAAGCAAGAGCAAACAATTTCAAAAACTAGCAGAAGACAAGAAATAACTAAGATCAGAGCGGAACTGAAGAAGATAAGCGACACAAAAAGCCCTTCAAAAAAAAAAAAATCAATGAATCCAGGAAGAATCAATATCATGAAATGGCCATACTGCCCAAAGTAATTTATAGATTCAATGCTATTCCCATCAAGCTGCCATTAACTTTTTTCACAGAATTAGAAAAAACTACTTTAAATTTCATATGGAACCAAAAAGGAGCCCATATAGCCAAGACAATCCTAAGCAAAAAGAACAAAGCTGGAGGCATCATGCTACCTGACTTCAAACTATACTACAAGGCTACAGTAACCAAAACAGCATAGTACTGGTACCAAAACAGATATATAGACCAAGAGAACAGAACAGAGGCCTCAGAAATAATGCACCACATCTACAACCATCTGATCTTTGACAAACCTGACAAAAACAAGCAATGGGGAAAGGATACTCTATTTCATAAATGGTGTTGGGAAAACTGGCTAGCCATTTGCAGACAACTGAAACTGGACTCCTTCCTTACACCTTATTAAAAAATTACCTCAAGATGGATTAAACATTTAAATGTAAGACCTAAAACCATAAAAACCCTAGAAGAAAACTTAGGCAATACCATTCAGGACATAGACATGGGCAAAGACTTCATGACTAAAACACCAAAACAATTGCAACAAAAACCAAAATTGACAAATGGGATCTAATTAAACTAAACAGCTTCTGCACAGCAAAATAAACTATCATTAGAGTGAACAGGCAACTTACAGAATGGGAGAAAAATTTTGCAATATCTCCATCTGATAAAGGGCTGATATCCAGAATGTACAAAGAACTTAAACAAATTTACAAGAAAAAAAAAAACACATCAAAAAGTGGGCAAAGGATATGAACAGACACTTCTCAAAAGAAGACATTTATGTGGCCAATAAACATATGAAAAAAAGCACACTGCTGATCATTACAGACATGCAAATTAAAACCACAATGAAATACCCTCTCATACCAGCTGGGATGCTGATCCTTAAAAAGTCAGAAAACAACAGATGCTGAAGAGGATGTGGAGAAACAGGAAGGTTTTTACACTGTTGGTAGGAATGTAAATTAGTTCAACCACTGTGGAAGACAGTGTAGCAATTCCTCAAGGATCTGAAACCAGAAATACCATTTAACACAGCAATCCCATTACTGGGTATATACCCAAAGATTATAAATCATTCTACTATAAAGAAACATGCACACATATGCTTATTGCAGCACTATTCACAACAGTGGAACCAACCCCAATGCCCACCAATGTTAGACTGGATAAAGAAAATGTGGCACATGTACACCATGGGATGCTATGCAGACATAAAAAAGAATGAGTTCATGTCCTTTGCAGAGACATGGATGAAACTGGAAACCATCATTCTCAGCAAGCTAACAGGAACAGAAAATCAAACACCATATGGTCTCACTCATAAGTGGGAGTTGAATAATGAGAACACATGGACACAGGGAGGGGAACATCACACACCACGGCCTGCCAGGGGATCAGGGGCAAGAGAAGGGATAGCATTAGGAGAAATACCTAATGTAGATGACGGGTTGATTGGTGTAGCAAACCACCATGGCACATGTATACTTATGTAACAAACCTGTATGTTATACACATGTATTCCACAACTTAAAGTATAGTTTAAAAACCTAAAAAATAAATTTGGACTGTCTGATAAAATAACATAAATTATATCTCAGGAATAGAAGCTCTTGATCTCACCTGGATCCATGGGGAGCTCAGAAGCCTGAGGTTTTCATTGAACTTTTCCATCAAGTTAAGAAATCTCTGATCTTTATAATCAAATCGCTTATGGAAAACAACAGAGCAGATCACATTGCAGGGAGCACAGCCCAGGATGAAAGTGGGATCACAGGGTAAGGCTACAGGATTGGAAAGATTTTAAATTACCATTAAAATGTACATATAAAACACTTTGTCTCTGATAACAGAAAAAGGTAATTTTAGAAACTCTAAAGCAATAACTACCTAGAAATTCTCTTATCAACAGAAACTACAGCATATTTAAATTTAATACATCACTTTTCCCTTAAAACTGAATTAATCATTCCATCCTAGCTTTTTAATAATGGCTTTTCAAATACTGCATTTAATTCATTGACTTTTTTACACAATTCTGACCCAAGATGCCTGTTATTTTGAAGAGAAAAAGAAAAAATTTGAAGAGGCCACATTTAAAAGCACCTAATAATTCAAGTTTTCAATGCAAAATAACATCTATCTGGAAAGCTTGTAAACAATTGATTGATATAGGAAGGGAGAAAATAGGAACCTGAAAACCTCTTATATATAGTGAATATTTACAGGAACTGTGTGTAGAACCAGCAGATGGGGAGACTAAAGAAAGAAAGGGTATGGGGAAATTCAGGTTGACGGAACAAATGTAAAAAAGCAAAAGCCATCTATGTTATACAAGACAAAAACTAGCACAAATAAGAAGATTGATTGGTTTGCCTAAAATAAAAGTAAATAAGAAACTTTCATTTCAAACCTAAATTACAGATAGGGCAGACAGAAGAAGTTAAATTGATAAATGGACGCTTTTTATCTCCTTATTTCAATATTGAAAGAAAAAAAAAAGAATTTTCTACTCTAAGAAATGGTGTCTATTATCACCAGGCACTATCTTCAGTTTATTTGAACAAAGCCTGACCTCTTATAGAATCCTAGGTTATTGTTCTATCTAGCAATCAAAAAAATACCTTATGTCATTATAAATTTGATCATCATTTAGGTAATTCCATCATTTTACAAATAAATAAATTAATATAGAGAAAATTGGTTATTTGTGAGAGTTTTTAAATAAAATTGTTGTAATCAAATCATCAATGAACTTTACATTTGAGAGTATCATAAATGTAATTAAGAGTGACTTGAACAAAAATACTGTGCAGTAATGATGGGAAATTAAATAATAGGACCCTGTTTAGTTAACTGCTCCTATGCCAGGCTTCTTTTCAGCTGAAACGTGCCAGGTCACTAAGCTTTCAGAAATTCTTTTATTCTAGCCTGGAAGGCAGGGGATAATTTGAGATTATCAGTTTGAGATTTCTGTGTGTGTGTGTGTGTGTGTGTGTGTGTGTGTGTGTGTGTGCGCGCGCGCGCGCGCGCATCCACAAGATATTTATAGTGAAAATCTTGTTTCTGATCTTTCCTTTCACTTCACTTGGGGGAGTGTGTTAGGTTGTTCTTGCATTGCTATAAAAAAAATACCTGAGAATAGGTAGTTTATAAGAAAAGAGGTTTAATTGGCTCACAGTTCTGCAGGCTGTACAGGAAGCATGATGCTGGCATCTGGGGAGGTACTGGAAGCTTACAACCATGGTGGAAGGCAAAGCAGGAGTTTGCACTCCTGTGGCAAAAGTTGAAGCAAAAGAGGGAGGTGAGAGGTGCTACACACTTTTAAACAACCAGATTTCATGAGAATTCACTCACTATCATGAGGACAGTACCAAGAGAAATGGTGCTAAACTAATCCAAGCTGAAAATCAGACTCACTGTGACAAGTACTTTATTGGTGAATCCAACTGGGATGGGGAGAGGATAAATAAACTTTTAATCCCAAATCCAATTGTTTTAAAATTCACTGAGGATTTTGTTTCCATTTAGATATGGTGAGGTCAACAGATCAGGTTGCCCTGAAACAGACTGCCCTTGAAAAGATAGTTCATTGCTCACAGTTCCTAGAGGAGGGGCACTCCAAACCATGTTGAGGATGTGGGGGGGCAGGTGGGTGGGAGACCCCACAAGTGCTGAGGCAAGGGTCTGAAGCCTCAGCCTGTTTCCATATAAATAATGAAATAGAAAAAAAATTACAAATATAATCACATAATTATTCATAAGCCATCATAGATATAGATACCTAGATATATATACTCAGTATAACCTTAGAATTTTGCTAATGTTTCTCGAGTTGCAAAGTGTGCCCCTAAGGTGACATTGTGAAAGAAGTGACCCTAAGGCAAGATGCCGTAAGCTCTCTGTCATGCCTGTCCGTGTAAGGGCTGCTGGAGGGCACCTTGGCTATGCAGCAATGCCAGCACTGGGAAAGTGCCCACTGATTAGCACGCTATGGAAGGAGACGTCCGAGATATCTCCTTCCTCTGAGGAGTTAAGAGAAAACTCTGCTCCCCCAATTTCTTGCAGTAGGCCTGATGGCTGTCAGGGAAGCCCACAGACATCTGAGGGCTTAATTGTCTCTATGTGATTCTATGCTTCAGCGGTCACATTCCATGTCTACTTTCATGTTCCGCTTCTGCACCTGGTTCCTCTTTTTCTTGGAAGATAGAATCAGTAAAAGTAACATAAATCTTAATATCTTTGTAATTTCTTGACAAGTATGGAAAAAGTGCTGATGTATTATGCTCCTTCCCTCACCTCAGCTACTTGAATGTCCTGGGCACCTATCTCCAGGACACATGATTTACTTAACTCTATCACTGACCACCAGTGGCTCGCCCTAACTACCCTGCCCCCTGCTTTGTACTCAATAAAAGTCAGAGTGTCCAGACACTCGGGGCCACTGCCAGACTCTGTGCTTTGGTTGTCAGTGGACTCCTGGGCCCAAACCCTCTTTCTCTTGAGCTCTGTGTCTTGTGTCTTTATTCCCACAGTTTATCCTCTCCACACAAGTAGAGAGGAGCTCACAGGACCCTATAGGGCTGGATCCTATAGGGGCAGCCACACAGGAAAGTACCAGTGTTGGTCAGGAGACAACAAGAGCAAAAAGAACTCATGAGGCTGAGCCTTAATTGGGGTTTTCACAGGAAGAAATGAGTAAGATAGGGTGGGTAGACTGAGTAAGCCTGGGAATAGATAGTTTGAACAGTTTCTGTGGGCTCTGAGATACAGCAGTGGCCCATAGTTGTCCCATACTGGTCGTGTAATGATTTAGGACAAGGAGAATACAGTCAGCAGTCTGTAGCCATGGTGTATCATGAATTCAACTAACCCCAAATGAAAAATATTCAGAACAAAAATAAGCATCTGTATAGAACATGTACAGACTTTTTTCTTGATAACATTCTCTAATATAGTCAAATATTATAAATAATATTGTCAATATTCTCTAATATATGGCAAATATTATGCCATTTATAAGGGACTTGAGCATATGTGGATTTTAGTATCCAAGAGGAGTCCTAGAACCAATGACTTACTTATAAGGAGGGACAACTATATTGCATTCATGTGTGAGAGTTTGATAAAGAAGGTGGATGGGGCTCTGGGCTCTGGAGAGTTTGCTTTGTAAATCAAAGACATACTGTGGACAAGATATTTGCTATCTTTAGGAACTGTCTGACTTTGAGAGGGACAGTCCCTTCTAGGACCACAAAGTCCCCAAGATGTCAAAGCATCATAAAAACATAGAAAATAAAAAACATGATTAATACACAAAGACTAAGGAAAATATAAAGAAAACTGAACACAAAGCTAATTTACAACTAGGGAGGGTAGGATAAAGAGTTATTAATAATAGTTAAAATTTACTTAAATAAACATTTTAGGCTGGGTGCGGTGGCTCATGCCTGTAATCCCAGCACTTTGGGAGGCTGAGGCGGGTGGATCACAAGGTCAGGAGTTTGAGACTAGCCTGGCCAAGATGGTGAAACCCCATCTCTGTTAAAAATACAAAAATTAGCTGGGAGTGGTGGCAGGCACCTGTAATTCTAGCTACTTAGGAGGCTGAGGCAGGAGAATTGCTTTAATCCAGGAGGCAGATGTTGCAGTAAGCTGAGATAGCGCCACTGCACTCTAGCCTGGTGACAGAACAAAACTCCATCTCAAAAAACAAACAAACAAATAAACATTTTATAACTTGATATTTGATTAAACTGAAAGATTATGCTATAGCATATATTTTCTTAAAATATATAAAATATTACAGTAAATAGTAACATTAAATAACTCCAGCTGATAATTTTAATTACTTCTTAATTAACAGGGAAATTAAAATTGATAAAAGCTACACTAAAAATGCCTAGTCTCTTAAAACCATAGATAAAGATCATTATGGTAGAAATTGCAGACAAAGACCTTAGAAGAAATCCCCAGACATGTTAGTGAGGCTGACTGTACAGATTTAGACCAGCCAAATGAAAGTATATGTCAGTTGTTTCATGCTCAAAAGATGTAAAGACGTCATTCCCACTTTGTCTGTGTGACAAGTATTCCCTGGTGAAATGTTCTAGAATAGATAACCCACAACTACACTATGGGAAAACACTACTCTTTAATAATTTGAAAAAAATGAGACAAAACCTTCTAAATTCATGCTGTAATGATTTGAAAACAAAGTCTGGAACAGAATAAAATTCAATGAGCCTTTTATATTCACACTGTATGCAGAGTCATTGTGTACACACACAAGCATAGGTGCACAAAAGCTGCTTTGGCTCTTTGCTTCAAACCTCCCCCCTCCATATAAGGACTGACAACCACTGACTATAATGAAAGACCTGGCCACCCCTAGAAGGTTTCCAGGGATGTCATTAGAGAAAATAGCACTTTGTTAATGTCAGAATATTGTATATTTCAAGATAGCTAGAAATGTTCTCAACACAGAGAAATGATAAATATTCAAAGTGATACATAGGCTAAACACCCTAACTTGATCATTACACATTCTGTGCATGTAACAAAATATTACATGTACTCCAGAAATATGTATAAATGTTATGTATCAATTTTAAAATAAATTAAAATAAATTTTAGAAAAATTCTTCAGGGAAAAAAAAAAAAAATGTCACCCACCATTGGTTTTTCTCAACTCCTCCACAAGGCAGCGGGCTTCCTCTTGAACACGGTTCTCAATGCTCCTTTTCCCCATCCCAAAATTCCGCAGAGTCATGAGGGAGAAACGCCGGATCTCCTTCCATTTCTTTCCATTGCTGAAAAGGATTCCTAACAGAACAGAAAACAGAAAGTTGGAGGGAAATTCCAAACAAGAAGAGAGCTGACACTTGGCAGCCACATGGATGGGTCAAGTTCTGTCCTAGGAGCCCTTCAAACCTCTGTTTTCCATCCTCCCCATCCCTATAACCACTGCCCAATACATACACATGTACAGATACACATGATACATGCACATTTATACACATTTACCAAGTCCTTTATTAACTTTTTCAGCCACTGGAAAACTGCCTCTTCCAGAAAACTCCTCTCCATGATCAATCAGGGCCTCCTTCACTGCTTCATATCCATGCAACACCACAATGGGCTTCAGGCCAAATTATACAGTGAACACAGGGCCATAGACTTTTGAGAACTGAGCATAAAAAAGGAGATTCAAATAGTAGTAAAAGTCAGCATTTGGTCTATATATTGTCCATGATTCAGACTGATATTATCATCATAATGTTGACATTATTAATCTGTCAAATACTGCTTTAAATATTTGTGGGTTTTACATAAATATAATGATTATTGTTTTAGCTGCACATATACAGTGCCTTCAATGTGCCAGGCCATGGCCCAGGAAATTAGTATGCAGGTTATTACACTCAATCATCATATCAACACCTTGAACTAAATTTGTTTACTCTGTTTTACAGATAAGACAGATTGAATTTTAAATAATTTAAAATTCACTGTCAGTGTCCCACAACTGATAAATAGGAGGTCCAAATTTGAAGTCTGCTTAGTCAACCTCTGATGCCTTAGCAATTTATCAGTTCCCAATGTCCACATTTGAACCAATAATCAGCTGCTAGGACACTGCTTCAGGATCCCCTGCAAAGCTTATCCCATAGGGCTCCTGATGGAGGAATCCTGTCATCAATACTAAAATATCTATACCTTTTTAAATCACCCAGATGATTCTACTGCCAAGCCCACTCTTAGATCCACTGGTATAATTATCACAGAAAGAGAGTGGACCCAACAGAGGTAGTATAAGGACAAATGGCATCTCACAGAGGAACAATGTCTTCCATGCTGTACACTCATAGGTCACAGACAGCAGCTTTGTAGAGAGGCCATAAATATTCTGTTACCACCCTGATGGCCCTGACTTATTAATTCTTTCTTTCATTCATTTATGTTTATGATGAACTAATAGATATTTCTTTAACATCAGGCATGATTTGCTTTTTTAAAAAGTTTAATGATCATGGCTAATCTAAGCAAAGTACATAGCATATACCGCTACTGACTTCTCAAATAAAATCTCTAATCACAAAACACTTCCATTACCATTTTCCTTCAGGCAAAAAAAATTATTGCAAATGGCTGTAAAACAAAGAAAAGCAGCAGCCCTTTATCATTTTGATTCTACCTTACAACTTAAAATTTTTCTCTTCTGGCAAAATGCATTATTTTATTCCACTATTCCTGACAATGACACACAAAAGAAAAAATACTCCACAGGAAGTATTTGCTTTACAACAACATATTTTAAAAATTGATCTCTGGTAATACAGGATGAATGTTGAGGAATGTTCCTTTAATATAACATATAACCCATATAAATGACCTCCAGTAATACAGAATGTTCTATGTGACATTAAATGTTATATATGGCAAGCCCACAGCTAACATCATATTTAAAGATGAAAAGCTAAAAGCTTTTCTTGTAAGATCAGAAACAAGACAAGAACGCCCCCTCTGACCATTCCTGTTTAACAGAGTCTAGAAGTCCTAATCAGAGCAATTAGACTAAAGAAAGAAAATATTCATATAGGAATATTCATACAGGAAAGGATATATTCATATAGGAAAGGATGAAGTGAAGTTGTATGTTTCCTGATGACATAATCTTATATATAGAAAATCCTAAAAACTTCAGTACAAAAGGGCTAGACCTGACAAATTCAGTAAACTTGAAGGATACAAAATCAACATGCAAATATCAGTGGCACTTCTAGACACTAACAACAAACTGTCTGAAAGAGAAATTAAGAGCACAATTCATTTATAGTAGCATCAAAAAATAAGATATTTAGGAATAAATTTAACCAAGAAAGATCTGTATACTAAAAACTACAAATCATTGATAAAAGAAATTGAAAATGACACAATAAATGCAAAGATATCCCATGTTCATGGATTGGAAAACTAATAGTGGTAAAATATCCATACTACCCAAAGCTATATAGTGCTTCAATGCAATCCCAATCTCATCTCATTCTTCACATAAACAGAAAAAAACAATTTTAAAATTTGTATGGAACCACAAAAGACCCCAAATAGCCAAAGCAGTCTTAACAAAAATAATAATAATAAAGCTAATAATAGAAGCATCACACTTTTGAATTGCAAAATATGTTACAAAGCTATAGTAAGCCAAACAGCATAGCATTAGCATAAAAACAGACACATTGATTAAAGGAAAAGGATAGAGAACCCTGAAATAAGCCCACACATCTATAGTCAATTGATTTTTTACGAAGGTGCCAGGAACATACAATGGGGAAAGCACTCTTCAGCAAAAAGTGTTGGGAAAATGGATATTCATATGCAAAAGAATAAAAGAGAACCCTAATTTCACACCTTATACAAGAATTAACTCAAAATGAATTAAAGCCTTAAGCATAAGACCCTAAACTAAAAATTACTAGAAGAAATCATACAGTAAAACTCTATGACATTGGTCTAGGCAATGATTTATTGGATATGATCCTAAAAGCACAGGCAACAAAAGCAAAACTAGACAAAAGAGATTCTGACAATCTAAAAAGCTTCTGCACAGCAAAGGAAGTAAGTCATAGAGTCAAGAGACAATCCATAGATTGGAGAAAATATTTGCAAATCAGGCATAAGCTAAGGGGCTAATATCCAAAATATATAGAAACTCAAATGACTCAATAACAAGAAAATAAACAATTCTATTTAAAATGAGCAAAGGGGTTGAGTGCAATGGCTCATGCCTATAATCCCAGCACTTTGGGAGACCAAGGTGGGTGAACTGCTTGAGCCTAAAAGTTCAAGACCATCCTGGGCAACATAGGAGACCACATCTCTAGAAAATATTTAAAAATTATCCGGGCATGGTGACATGCACCTGTAGTCCCAGCTACTTGGGGGATTAAGGTGGGAGGATTGCTTGAGTTCAGGAGCTAAAGGCTGCAGTGAACCATGATCCCATCAGTACACTCCAGCCTAGGTAACAGAGCAAAACCCTGTCTCCAAAAATAAATAAATAAATAAAACAGGAAAAGGATTTGAGTAGACAATTTTGAAAAGAAGACCTACAAATGACCAACCGATATATTTTTTAAATATCCAACAAATTTAATTACCAGAGAAATGCAAATTTAAACCACAATGAGATATCACATCACAACTCTTAGATTGGCTATTATTATTATCAAAAAGATAAAAACATAACAAGTGTTGACAAAGATGTGGAAAAAAGTGAACCTTGGGTATGTAAATTAGCATAGTCATTTGAGAAAACATTATGGAGATTCCTCAAAAACCTAAAAATACAACTAATAGATGATCCAGCAATCTCACTACCAGTATATACCCAAAGGAATTGAAGTCAGTATGTAGAAGAGATATCTGTACTTCCCTGTTTATTGCAGTGCTATTGACAGTAGCCAAGTTATAGAAAAAACTTGTGTCCACCAATAAAGTAATGGATTTTTAAATGTGGCATATATACATAATGAAATGCTATTCAGTCTTTTAAAAAGGAAGAAATAATCTTATTTATGACAGTTTTTAATATTTATGACAGCATGGACGAATTTGGAGGACATCATGTTAGTTAAATAAGCCAGGCACAGAGAGATAAACTATGCAGAATCATAAAAAGTTGAACCCATAGAAGTATAGAT
Source organism: Sapajus apella (assembly GCF_009761245.1). NCBI lineage: Eukaryota > Metazoa > Chordata > Mammalia > Primates > Cebidae > Sapajus > Sapajus apella. The sequence goes on from NW_022436998.1 coordinate 1,149,492, forward strand.
TAGAGGCTGGGCACTGTGGCGTATGTGTGTAATCCCAACCCTTTGGGAGGCCACAGCAGGTGGATCATAAAGTGAGGAGTTAGAGACCAGCCTGGCAAATATGGTGAAACGCCAACTCTACTAAAAAATACAAAAATTAGCCGGGCATGGTGGCATGCATCTTTAGTCCCAGCTACACAGGAGGCGGAGGTTGCAGTGAGCCATGATTGCACCACTGCACTCCAGCCTGGGCAACAGAGTGAGATTCCATCTCAAAAAACAGAAGTAGAGATTAGAATGGTGATTACCACAGGCTGGCAGGTGGAGGTGGGCCAAATAAAGGGTGACACTAATCAACAGGTAGAGTTACAGTTAGATAGGAAGAATAAGCTCAGGTGTTCTACTAGACAGCAAGGTGACTATAATTAATATGAATGTATTGTATATTTCAAAACAGCTAAAAAGGAGAGGATTTTAAATGTACTCACTATAAAGAAATGACAAACATTTGAGATGATGGATATGCTAATTACCCTAATATGATCAATTCAAAATGTATACATGTAAGAAAATGCAATATTGTACCCCATTAATATATGCAATTATAATTTATTACTTAAAAATTAAACAAGGATCCCAGATGGCCGATTAGGAGCAGCTCAGGATTGCAGCTCCCAGTGAAAGTGCAGAGGCCGCTGCAGGTGATCCCCAGGCAAGCAGAGCCTGGAGTGGACCTCAGCAGTCCTGCAGCAGAGGGGCCCGACTGCTAGAAGGAAAACTAAGAAACAGAAAGAAATAACTTCATCATCAACAAACTGGACATCCACTCAGAGACCCAATCTGAAAGTCAACAACTACAAAGACGACAGGAGGATAAATACACAAAGATGAGAAGAAACCAGCACAAAAAGGATGAAAACACCTGAAACCAGAACACCACTCCTCCTACAAGGGATCACAGCTCCTCACCAGCAAGGGAACAAGGCTGGACGGAGAATGAGTGTGATGAATTGACAGAATCAGGCTTCAGAAGGTGGGTAATAAGAAACATCTGTGAGCTAAAAGAACATGTTCTAACCCAATGCAAAGAAACTAAGAACCTTGAAAAAAGATTTGACGAAATGTTAACGAGAATAGACAACTTAGAGAGGAATATAAGTGAATTGATGGAGCTGAAAAACACAACACAAGAACTTTGTGAGGCATACACAAGTTTCAACAGCCAAATTGACCAAGCAAAAGAAAGAACATCAGAAGTCGAAGATCAACTCAATGAAATGAAGTGAGAAGGCAAGATTACAGAAAAAAGGGGTAAAAAGGAATGAACAAAGTCTCCAAGAAATGTGAGACTATGTGAAAAGACCTAATCTACATTTGACAGGTGTACCTCAATGTGACAGAGAGAATGAATCCAAGCTGGAAAATACTCTTCAGGACATTATCCAGGAAAACTTCCCCAACCTAGCAAGGCAGGCCAATATTCAAGTTGAGGAAATACAGAGAACACCACAGAGATATTCCTCAAGAAAAGCAACGCCAAGGCACATAATCATCAGATTAACCAGGGTAGAAGTGAAGGAGAAAATGCTAAAGGCAGCCAGAGAGAAAGGTTGGTTTACCCACAAAGGGAAGCCCATTGGACTCACAGTGGATCTCTCAGCAGAAACCATACAAGCCAGAAGAAAGTGGGGGCCAATATTCAACATCCTTAAAGAAAAGAACTTTCAACACAGAATTTAATATCTAGCGAAACTAAGCTTCAAATGCGAAGGAAAAATAAAATCTTTTACAAACAAGCAAGTATTCAGAGATTTCATCACCACCAGGCCTGTTTTATAAGAGCTCCTGAAAGAAGCACTAAACATAGAAAGGAACAACCAGTACCAGCCACTCCAAAAACATACCAAATGGTAAAGAGCATCAACACAATGAAGAAACTCCATCAACTAATGGGCAAAACAGGCAGCTAGCATCAAAATGGCAGTATCAAATTCACACATCACAGTACTAATCCTAAATGTAAATGGGCTAAATGCCCCAATCAAAAGACACAGACTGGCAAATTGGATAAAAAGCCAAAATCTGTCGGTGACCTGTATCCAGAAAACACATCTCGCATGCAGGGATACACAAAGGCTCAAAAGAGAAGGATGGAGGAAGATTTACCAAGCAAATGAAGAGCAAAAAAAAAAAAAAAAAGCAGGAGTTCCAATTCTCGTCTCTGATAAAACAGACTTTAAAACAACAAAGATCAAAAGAGACAAAGAAGGACATTACATAATGGTAAAAGGATCAATGCAACAAGAAGAGCTAATGATCCTAAATATATATGCACCCAATACAGGAGCACCCAGATACATAAGGCAAGTTCTTAATGACTTACAAAGAGACTTAGACTCCCACACAATAATAGTGGGAGACTTTAACACCCCATTGTCAATATTAGACAGATCAACCAGACAGAAAATTAACAAGGATACCTAGGACTTGAACTCAGACCTGCACCAAGCAAACCTAATAGACATTTACAGAACTCTCCACCCCAAATCCACAGAATATACATTCTTCTCAGCACCACATCACACCTACTCTAAAACTGACCATATAATTGGAAGTAAATCACTCCACAGAAAATGCAAAAGAATGGAAATCATAACAAATAGTCTCTCGGACCACAGTGCAATCAAGTTAGAACTCAGAATTCAGAAACTAACTCAGAATCGCACAGATTCATGGAAACTGAACAACTGGCTCTTGAATGTTGACTGGATAAACAATGAAATGAAGGCAGAAATAAAGATGTTCTTTGAAACCAATGAGAACAAAGACACAACATACCAGAATCTCTGGAACACACTTAAAGCAGTCTCTAGAGGAAAATATATAGCAATAAATGCTCACACGAGAAGCAAGAAGGGATCTAAAATTGACACCCTATCATCAAAATTAAAAGAGCTAGAGGAGCAAGATCAAAAAAACTCAAAACCTAGCAGAAGACAAGAAATAACTAAGATCCGAGCAGAACTGAAGGAGATAGAGACACAAAAAACCCTTCAAAAAATCAATAAATTAAAGAGCTGGTTTTTTGAAAAGCTAAACAAAATAGACAGACCACTAGCCAGATTAATAAAAAAGAAAAAAGAGAACAATCAAATAGTTGCAATAAAAAACGATAAAGGGGATATCACCACAGATTCCACAGAAATTCAAACCATCATCAGACATTATTACAAACAACTCTATGCACATAAACTAGTAAACCTGGAAGAAATGGATAAATTCCTGGACACTTGCATCCTCCCAAGCCTAAACCAAGAAGTCAAAACCCTGAATAGATCAATAACAAGGTCTGAAGTCGAGGCAGCAATTAAGAGGCTACCACCCAAAAAAAAGCCCAGGTCCAGATGGGTTCACAGCCAAATTCTACCAGACATACAAAGAGGAGCGGGTACCATTCCTCCTGAAACTATTCCAAGCAATCCAAAAAGAGGGAATCCTTCCTAAATCATTTTATGAGAACAACATCATCCTGATACCAAAACCCGGCAGAGACTCAGCAAGAAAAGAAAACTTCAGGCCAATATCCATGATGAACATAGATGCAAAAATCTTCAATAAAATACTGGCAAGCTGATTGCAACAGCACATCAAAAAGCTTATCCAACATGATCAAGTAGGATTCATCCTGGGGATGCAAGGCTGGTTCAACATACGCAAGTCTATAAACATAATTCACCACATAAACAGAACCAAAGACAAAAACCACATGATTATCTCAATTGATGCAGAGAAGGCCTTTGACAAAATTCAACAGCCCTTTATGCTAAAAACCCTCAATAAACTAGGTATTGATGGAATGTATCTCAAAATAATAAAAGCTATTTATGACTAATCAATAGCCAATATCATACTGAATGGGCAAAAACTGACAGCATTCCCTTTGAAATCTGACACTAGACAAGGATGCCCTCTCTCACCACTCCTATTCAATATAGTACTGGAATTTCTAGCCAGAGCAATCAGGCAAGAAAAAGAAATAAAATTCAAATAGGAAAGGAGGAAGTCCAATTGTCTCTATTTGCAGATGACATGATTGTATATCTAGAAGACCCCATCGTCTCTGCCCAAAATCTCCTGAAACTGATAAGCAAGTTCAGCAAAGTCTCAGGATACAAAATCAATGTGCAAAAATCACAAGCATTCCTATACACCAATAACAGACTTAAAGAGAGCCAAAACAAGAAGGAACTGCCATTCACAATTGCTACAAAGAGAATAAAATACCTAGGAATACAACTAACAAGGAACGTAAAGGACCTCTTCAAGAAGAACTACAAACCACTGCTCAGCGAAATAAGAAAGGACACAAACAGGTGGAGAAACATTCCATATTCATGGTTAGGAAGAATCAATATCATGAAAATGGCCATACTGCCCAAAGTAATTTACAGATTCAATGCTATCCCCATCAAGCTACCAATGACCTTCTTCACAGAGCTGGAAAAAACCACCTTAAACTTCATATGGAACCAAAAGAGAGCCCGCATAGCCAAGTCAATTCTAAGCAAAAAGAACAAAGCTGGAGGCATCACACTATTGGACTTCAAACTATACTACAAGGCTACAGTAATCAAAACAGCATGGTACTGGCACCAAAACAGAAATATAGACCAATGGAACAGAACAGAGGCCTCAGAGGCAAGACAACATATCTACAACCATCCGATCTTTGACAAACCTGACAAAAACAAGCAATGGGGAAAAGATTACCTGTTTAATAAATGGTGTTGGGAAAACTGGCTAGCCATGTGCAAAAAGCAGAAACTGGACCCCTTCCTGACACATTACACTAAAATTACCTTCAGATGAATTAGAGACTTAAACATAAGACCTAACACCATAAAAACCCTAGAAGAAAATCTAGGCAAAACCATTCAGGACATAGGCGTAGGCAAGGACTTCATGACCAAAACACCAAAAGCATTGGCAACAAAAGCCAAAATAGACAAATGGGACCTAAGTAAACTCCAGAGCTTCTGCACAGCAAAAGAAACAGTCATTAGAGTGAATCGGCAACCAACAGAATGGGAAAAAATTTTTGCAGTCTACCCATCTGACAAAGGGCTGATATCTAAAATTTACAAAGAACTAAAACAGATTCACAAGAAAAAAAAAAAAAAAAACAAGCCCATTCAAAAGTGGGCGAAGGATAGGAACAGACACTTTACAAATGAAGACATACATGAGACCAACAAACATATGAAAAAATGCTCATCATCACTGGTCATCAGAGAAATGCAAATCAAAACTACATTGAGATACCATCTCACGCCAGTCAGCATGGTGAAACCCCGTCTCTACTAAAACTACAAAAAATCAGCTGGGCATGGTGGTGCATGCCTGTAATCCCAGCTACTCAGGAAGCTGAGGCAGGAGAATTGCCTGAACCCAGGAGGCGGAGGTTGCGGTGAGCCGAGATCGCACCATTGCACTCCAGCCTGGGTAACAAGAGCGAAACTCCATCTCAAAAAAAAAAAAGAAATTCCATTTGACCCAACAATCCCATTACTGGGTATATATCCAAAGGATTATAAATCGTTCTACTATAAGGACATGTGCACATGAATGTTCATTGCAGCACAGTTTACAATAGCAAACACCTGGAACCAACACAAATGTCCATCAATGATAGACTGGACAGGGAAAATGTGGCACATATACACCATGGAATATTATGTAGCCATCAAAAATGATGAATTCGTATCCTTTGCAGTGACATGGATGAACCTGGAAACCATCATTCTCAGCAAACTGACCCAAGAACAGAAAATCAAACACCACATGTTCTCACTCATAGGCGGGTGTTGAACAATGAAAATACATGGACACAGGGAGGGGAGTATCACACACTGGGGTCTGTTGAGGGGAAATTAGGGGAGGGACAGCAGTGGGTGGGGAGTTGGGGAGAGATAGCATGGGGAGAAATGCCAGATATAGGTGAAGGGGAGGAAGGCAGCAAATTACACTGGCATGTGTGTACCTATGCAACAATCTTGCATGTTCTTCACAGTACCCCAAAACCTAAAATGAAATAAAAATAAAAATAAATCACAAAAAAAAAAACAATTAAACAAAACTTTAAGAATCGTGAGGTTAAATACACCTTGTACATTACTAGAGGAGTATAAAACTTACTTACATTGGTTAAGGATTTGCTGATGTCCTTAACATCTAACTGTAGAATATTTCCAATAATCGGGAGAGGAGTGGGGCCAGACGGCAGCCTCCCTCTTCCAGAGCTCTGACTCCAAAGTGAAAGGAGAAGCAAACAGGAGAGACAGATCACCAGAGCCACAGCTGGATCCATCTCTTCTTAGTAAGACAACTGCAGGCTTTCAGTTTAAGGCTTTTATAACGCTCCCTGCTAATCCACCTGTAATTCTGACTCTGACTGTGACCAGTCAGGAAGAAGCACTTTAACCTCTCTTCTGAATGGACCCTGGCTCACTGAAAGGTTTTTCTTTTCTCGTTTTCCCTTCCAATGCCCCACCCTGGAGATTCTGGTTTAACTAGTCTGAAGCACAGCCCTTTTTTTTTTTTTTTTTTTTTTTTTTTTGAGTTGGAGTTTCCCTCTTGTTGCCCAGGCTCGAGTGCAATGGTGTTATCTCAGCTCACTGCAACGTCCACCTCCTGAGTTCAAGCTATTCTCCTGCCTCAGCCTCTGGTATAGCTGGAATTAAAGGCATGGTCCATCACGCTTGCCTAATTTGTGTGTGTGTGTGTTTTGTTTGTTTGTTTGTTTGTTTTTGAGTACAGATGGGATTTCCCCATGTTGGTCAGGCTGGTCTCAAACTCCTGACCTCAGGTAATCCGCCCACCTCGGCCTCCCAAAGTGCTGGGATTACAGGCATGAGACATCACGCCAGGCGGGGCCCAGATTTTTTAAACACCCCAGGTGGTTCCACTGTGCAGCCAAAATTGAGAACCAATGAAATAAATTATTTCATCAAAAAATTATTCAAAACTTTGGATTCCTACATTGGACAAGTTGGAAATATGACTTTAAGGGCAATCTGTGCATTATATCCCTTATATATAAAATAATGTTTATCTTATTGAGAGGAGCTAGCCAACTTGCTTTAGGCAGGCAGTTTTGGTGCCAGAGAATTTCCAACCCATCCAGGTCATTATCCAGTCCACACAATCCTCAAGTACTTACACTGGATGTTTTGTACATATAAGGGAACTTGCACAGGGAGCTTCCCTAAACAAGCTGGCAGTGAAACATTCTATCCTTTAACACATGACAGTAAGGGAAATAAACCAGTATGGAGTGCCTTAGACTAAGGGCTCACATGTGCAATGGAAAGAAGGGGTAGAAATACCAGGAATTCATGCCTTATGTAAATAAAGATCCCAGCCACATCAGCTTTTCTATAAAAGCCCTGGTATTCAACTGCGAAGTGGCAACCCACAACCTGCTTTCAGGACCCCTCTCATTGCTGAGAGTTTTCCTGTCACTTAATAAATTCTATTCCACTCACTTTCCGGTGTCTGTGTGCCTAATTCTTCCTTCATGAGACAACAGCTCAGACCTAGCTGAGCTAAGGATCAGCAAGACTGCAACACTATAATGCTTTCTCAAACACTGGAACATTTTCCTTGAAAATGAGATCCTTTTGAAATATTTTAGTATAATATTAACATTACAGCTGCCTAAATATAAAGCAGCTAACAAACTCATTCATCTTAAATGGCTAAACAGGTTATCAATTAACTAGCTAAGTAAACATACACACATTTTTCCATTAACCCCCCCTGAAAAACACTGGATGGCTAAGAATATTACTTCATACTTTTCAAATGGGGAAAAGGAAACTCTAGGAGAACAGATGACCTGTCCAGTGTCCCAAGCTGACAAATGGCAGGCTGGGATTTGAACTGAGATCTTCTGATGCCCACTGTGGTGCATTATCACTTAAACCAGAGCTGCCTTGAGAATAGTTTTAGCAAAATAAAATAAATCCTAAAAACATTCATCACTCTGAATGTACACCACACTGTTCACAAAATAATAGATCGCCTGTACATTCTCAAGAGAAGAAATAAAAGCTAGGGTTTCTCCTCTCTCTGTCACTGCAGATGTGAAAACTACTCAGTATTAACTGAGAAAAGAGCCAATGTCAGAGAATTTAGTGGGTAAGATGTCAGAAACTATGGCTTCTCCTCCTCCCAGTCACCACCAGACACAGCTGTTTCTGCTGCTTTTTCTGTCTGTGTCAGAAATAATGGAATGAAATATTGCACAGCAAAGAAGGGGACTTATAGGCGGAACAACAGGCATGTGCTTCAGTGGTGGATGGGAGATAGGGAAATTACTAAATAGACCCACAGCACAGAACAAACACGACTGTGCAGACCTGAACAGGAGATGATTTAGTGGTCAGGAGCCTCTATATATCACTGAAATGATACGTACATTTCTAGATCACTAATACCAATGCTCGTACAAAGGTATATTCTGTAAAGATATCATCATGGTATTCTAAATGACTAGTACAGTTACTTGTTTGCTTTATTTGTATTGTATATATTTAAGGCATTCAACATTTTTTGCTTAGTAGACATATATACAGTGGAATGCTTACTACAGTTAAAAAAATTTACATATTCATCAATTCTATAATTACCTTCTTTTTTGTGGCATAAGCACCTAAAATCTACTCTTTTAGCAAATTTTCAGTATGGCATATTATCTATAGTCCTCTGGCTGTATATTATATCTTCAGACTTATTCATCCTATGTAACCACAAATATGTGCCCTTTGATGCACTTTTTTCCATTTCCTCCCCCTCCCACTTTTGGAAACCACCATTCTACTTTCTATGTATTTGACTTTTTAAAGATTCTTCACATAAGTGAAATCATACAGTCTTTTTTCCTCTGTATCTGGCTTATATCATTTAGCATAATATCCTCCAGCTTCACTCCATGTTGTTGCAAACAGCAGTATCTCCTTTTTAAGTTTAAAAAATATTCCATTGTGTATATAAATATACGCCACAATTTCTTCATCCATTTATTTGTCAATGAACAATTAGATCATTTCTGGATCTTGGTTATTGTAAATAATACTGGACTAGTGCAGTTATGTCTAACTGCAGTAAGAAAAAATTAAGTTTTGTCAAGATCCCATATTGACAATGTTTTATCAAACATGTTTACAGGGATTCTGACAATTTACAGAGAATTTTCACGTGCATTATAACCCTTTTGATTCTCTCAATTACCCTTGACTATGGTAAAATTATTCCCACATTAGAGATAAGGAAGCTGGGCCTTCGAGACTCAGTATTTTGTTCAAGGACACAGAGACGGAAGATGAAAGGGTCGAGTCTGGAACTGTTTCTCCTAACTTTTACATCATTCCCTCAAAGCAAGAATTTCAGTTCAGCCAGAGTCACCAACATTTACTTACCACGTACTATGAGGCAATATTTCATTACTCAGGATAATCAGTGACTTTCAAGCACACATTAACCAAGTCAACAGCTGCAACACAGGTTGATTACAACTAGGGTGTGGTGTTGGTTTTGTAACCTTTAGAATCTGAGTCAGTAGAAGTTTTGGTGAATAATGTATCTGAGATAAAGAGAAAGTTATTTTACTGCTTGGCTCACGTAGCTCTGAACTCTAAAAGAAGTGCACTACCTTATTTTAGACAAAATGATCTCAATGGCTCTCCTTAAAACAATCATTTTATTTCTTGAAAAATGGATCTCTGTTCCTTCTTTCTCCTGAGACTTCTGCCTGGTCCTTTCAAAGAATGAAAGAAACATAGATAATTAGAGACAGAAGAGATCTCAGAGACCCACTAGTCTAATTCCCACTTTATTATCAGAAATGAGGAGTTGGTGAATAAGTGAGGTAAAGTGTCACCAGTGCATCAGTACATAATCTTTTTTTTTAGAATCCAGGTTTTAATTCCATGTTCAGTGATACTCACATTGGAGAGATTTCCTAGTGTAGTATCATTGCCCAAATGGATGGTCAGGAGGGCATCCAGTTGAAGCCCTCCACAGTGACAGAGTATTGCAGAACTCAGTTTGGGTAAAATTGTGAAGGAAAACTGCTTCTTTTTAAATAAACCTTTTCACTGGAGTGTAATATACAAAGAGAACATTGGAAACATCCTAAATGTATATAGCTTAATAAATTATCATGAACTGAACACATCTGTGTAATCAACACACAGGTCAAAAATAATAATTTTGCTAGGACCCCAGAAGCCCCTTATGTCTCCTCCTACCTTCCTCCCCAACTAGATATCTCCAGTATTATGCCATAGGTTAGTTTTGCCTGTTTTGTGCATTAATGTAAATGGAATCACAGTATGTATTTTTCAGTCGTCTCTAGTATTTTCACTTAATATTGTGTTTGTGAGATTCATTCATGTTGTCACAAACAGCAGTAGGAAAGTTAGGATTACTTTAGAGTGTTTTATTTTATAACAATTCCAAAATGTATCTTTTCATTGTATTGTTATGGACTTTTGAGTTCATTATAGTTTGTGGCTATTGTAAATGGTGCTGTTATTACTCTAATACATTGTTATCCCACTATAACAATTTCTGTTGCTATAACTATGAGTATAATTGCTGGATGGGCATGTGTTTGGCTTTATTAATGACTGCCAAAGAATTGTCAAAATGGTTTAATAAATTTACAATTGTACTGGGGGTGCCAGCTGCTTCTCTTTCTTGTCAACTCTTACTATGTTGTCCTTTTTCATTTTAACCATTTTGATGTGTGCGTAATAATATCTTATTGTAATATTAATTTGCATTTCAGTGAAGCTTCATGATGCCAAGTGCTTTTTCAAATGTCCTTTGGCAATATCAAATCTTTTGTGAAGGGCTTGCATAGTTTAGATATGAGTCCATTGATGGTTTTATATATATCATTTATCTATGTATATGTGTATCACACATATACAAATGTATATATATTATATATTTATCTATATAATTTTAATAACTATAAATGTAACAAAAAGTTGGAGGTACAAACTGAAAATTTTCTCTATTTTGAACATTTCAGAGTAATTTCTGAACTGAAGTTCCAAACCTGAAATATTTTAGTATATAGCTTTTATAAGCCAGGCAATTCAATTACATAACCAAAATATAACTTTCAAATTCAGGATATTAGTATTGATGCATTGGGGCCATCTAATTCTCATTTCCATTAGTGTTTCCTCGATAAGTCCCAATAATATTCATTATATTCTTTCAGAATCTGTTTAGAATCCTGAATCACATTTTGCAACTAGTTGTCATGTCTCTTTAGTGAACCACAGCCTGACACAGTTCCTCAGTCTTTCCTCAACCTCCTTGACTTTGTCACTTTTGAAAAGCATAGGTTGGGACTTTTTAAAATTTTTCTCAATTTGGAATTATCTGATGTTTCTTCATAATCAGATTCTGGTTATTCAATTTGGCAGAAATATCACGGAAGATGCTTTGACTTCTCATTGCATCATATCTGGTGACAAATAACTTCAATCTGTCCCATTATGGGTGATTTTTACTTTGATTTTTGATTATGGTGTCTCATTGTCTCCTCCACCATAATGTCATTGTTCCTGCATTTGTAATTAAGAAATACTTTGTAGGTAGATTATTTGATTCTACATAACTATATATTCCTCATCAAGTTTTTAAAGTATTCATGTATTTATTTATATCATTATGGAATCATGAATTTCATTGTGTTTAATGGGTTATAATTCATTATAATATTACTTACTTTAGTGCTCAAATTATCTTCTAATGACTGGATTCTGTGTCCTTTTGTCATGTCCCCCTCAATCCTTAAGCAGTTCCTTACTTTCTAGCATAGCAAGATATTCCAGGCTCATCCTTTTCTTTTCTTTTCTTTTCTTTTCTTTCTTTTCTTTTCTTTTTTTGAGACAGAGTCTCACTCTTTCACCAATGCTGGAATGCAGTGGTGAGATCTTGGCTTACTGCAACCTCTGCCTCCCAAGCAATCCTCTTGCCTCAGTCTCCCGAGTAGCTAGGATTATAGGCGCCTACTGTAGATTTTCACTGAAGAGGGAGGATTGCTTGCCTCTGATTTATGACTTCTTGCCTCTGTTCCAACTCACCAGGAGACCTAATGGCCACTGGGGCCCTCAAATTCTTCATAAGAAAAATTATCCTATCCCAATATCATCAAGATAGCTCCTTGCCAAAATGCTATCTTTGGGCTTCACCTGCTAATGTCATCATTGGCATCTTCCCCAAAAGCTTGGGTGTGAGACTTTGCTGCTTGAGGGCAAAGTACAGAGGTAGCTCTGCTCAGCAGCTACAGGGGGCTGAAACAGAAGCACATCCCCAGGGTTAGCATGTGGGAAGGTGGGGGAGAAGAAAGCACAGCTGAGGTCTCAGGAATTTAGGTAACAAGTCTTGGGTCTGAGGTTCAGACTCATCTTACACTACAAATGACAGATGAGGCTGTGCTGATTCTGAGCCTGGCCTAGAGCCACAAACATTTTCAGCAAAGCAGCTGTCAGAGTCCTCAGGGGAGCTGTGTCATAGAAACTTGGTGTCAGCCAGATCAAGGTTTGTAATGAGATTGTAGAAACTGCACGCTGACCACCACAGAATCTCAGGCTTCCTATCTGCATGTGGATCCAACATTAGAAACTGCCTGTAGTAGGCAGCTCTTGCATTGCTATAAAGAAATACCTGAGGCCGTGTGAGGTGGCTCACATCTATAATCTCAGCACTTTGGGAGGCCACAGCGGGTGGATCACTTGAGTCCAAGAGTTCAAGACAAGCCTGGACAACATGGCAAAACCTCCTATCTACTAAAAATACAAAAAATTAGCCAGGCATGGTAGCATGTGACTGTAATCCCAGCTCCTTGGAGTCTGAGGCACAAGAATCACTTAGGCCCTGGCAGCAGAGGTTGCAGTGAACCAAGATCGCACGACTGCCCTCCAGCCTGGGTGACGATGTCAGACCCTGTCTTAAAAAAAAAAAAAGAAAAGAAATACATAAGACTGGGTAATTTATAAAGAAAAGAGATAAGAGGTTTAATTGGCTCACAGTTCTGCAGGCTGTCCAGGAAGCATGGCATCCAGCATCTGCTTGGCTTCTGGGGAAGCCTCAGGAAGCTTTCAATCATGGCAGAGGGCAAAAGGAGGGGACTGGCATCTCACAGGGTGAAAATGAGAACAGAAGACAGAGTGGGGGCTGCAGGGGCTTGCCACACATTATAAAACAACCAGACCTCACACAATCTCACTCACTATTGCAAAGACAATACCAAGCCCAAAGCCATAAGGGATCTGCTCCCATGACACAAACACCTCCCACCAGGCCCCATCCCCAATATTAAGGATTACATTTCAACATGATATTTGGGTGAGACAAATATCCAAATCATATCAATGCCTATCAGAGGTCCTAGGAAGCTTCCAATATAAACAGTCTTTGGAATTAGGTAAAACCAGCAGAACTGCCTAGCCTAATTCCCAATGACTCATTTTAGGGCAGACTCTTTGGTTCTGTTGAGCAAAAGGGTGCTGTAGGCAAGAGGGGCCCTCCTATTTCTGTTCATTGATGCAGTGGGAGAGGTTCACTTTCTAATAATGGTACAGTCACTAGTCTAGCCTCACTTTCTCATAACAATTATTAAATCCAAACAATTTATTCATCAGAAAATAATTCACAGAATTCATTCAAAACCCACTCAAATCAAGCAGAGCCTAGAGAATGTTACCTGAGAAGCAGAAACTACAAGGAATGAGATCTCTAAGTGTATAGCTTTTCAATTGAGGACAGGCCCCAAGATGCACTAAGTATTAAACTTCACACAAATGACACATGATAAAATAGCAAATCTGAAAACAATGTTTGTTAAAGAAATTGATTTTAAAATCAAAATTGACCACATAAAGTCAACTACAAGTTTATATGCGTTTCCTCACAAATTCTATCAAATTGAAGGAAGTAAAAACAGCAGCCTTATAACAACTCTCTCAGAAAGTAGAGGAAGAAAGAACACTTCCTGATTTGTTGTAGAACACCAATCTCTCCCTGACACCATACATGGCAAAGGCATTTCATGAAATACCAGTATGTCTCAAGAGCATGTTTATATGAATTGTTAACAAAAGATACCTATATTGATCCAGCAACATATGACAAGAACAAGACAACATAACCAATGGTATTTATCAAGAGAAAGGCATGTTAACTTCTTAATATCCATATTTGAAGTCCACCTTTGTTAACTAAAGGAGACCAAGCATAAATTCACCCCAAGAGACTCAAGAAAATCGTTTGAAAAAAATCATCATCATTTCATTATGGGGGGTGAGGGAAGAAACTCTCAGCAAAATTAAAATAGAAGGTGATTTCCTCTATATAATGAAATTTATCTATAGAGTCTGAACTAGCTTTATCTTTAATGGTGAAGCATGGAAAATTTTCCTAATAGTTTTAAGAACAAAGTGAGCTCTCTTCAATTCTACTCTACATTAGGTAGAGGACTTAGTAAGTGCAATGTGGCAAAGAAAAGAGAAAACAGATCAGAATACTGGAAAGGAAGAAGTAAAATTTTCCCTCTTCACAAAGGCATGAACTCATTTGTTCTTAAAAACTATTTGCAATAAAATGTGCCTGAGATTTGTTTTAATCAGTTATAGTAAGACACACAGACACAGAAACCCCTGTCATGAAAGAAGAGGTTTTTACTCACCCTTCTCTACAAACAAGATTCCTCATGTGATGCAGGCCATATGAGAAACACCCATGTTGGTCAGGAGGCAAAAGAGAGCAATAGTAGAAGCAGGAGCAAAAGCCTTTGTTGCTGTTTCTGTGGGACGGAATGGGCAAGATGGAGTAGGTAAGCTGAGTAAGTTTAGGATTGGCTAGTTTGAATTATCTCAGCAGGCTGAGGGGTGTAGGCACTGATCCTAGCTGCCCTTGGATGATTAGGACAGAGGAATATTGTGTCTTGGAGTGTAAGAGCAAGATAGAGAGGATGGGTGAGAGTATAGGCGCAGAATTGCTTGGTCTGCATGGCATGCTCACAGGAAAGTCATTTACTGTCTCTAGGAATTAGCTAACCCCAAGAGGGAGAAGAAATCTCTCCCTGGTCAGTGAAGCCCCAGATGTTAAAACTTCATAAAACATAGAAAATAAAAAGCATGATTAGTATGATTTGTCCTCTAATGGTTTGACATTATATCAAGGGAACTTTAAGGTGATAATTGTGGGGACTTTTAAAGAGTAGGGCATACGTTGCCCTCAACAGCACAGAAAATATTGTGTTATGACAGTAGAAAAAAGGAACACAACTGGAGGAATAAGTAGTCCTACGTTCCCACTTATATGGGATTAATCAATAAAACGGGTCCAAAATTTTGGGGGGTTTCTAACAATATCATTGTGGAGTTTTAAAGTGAAAATATGAGTTTGACAGTAATATCTCAGTGTACTTCTGAAGTCAAGGTGGCAGGTCCAGCAGTTATATTGTTGGAGAGTATGAACTAATAAGTTAGTAAAGTATATGTAAAAGTTGTGTGGTTGTTGTGTGTAACTAAGGGGAAGAAGGGATTATGGTTAGAGATGCAGGGCAGAAGGCCATGGTGAAAGCTGGAGAGGTGTTAATGGGAAAAGGCATGGATGAAGCAGGTGCTCCCCAGGGAAAACAATAATCTCCTCTAAATTTTAGAATGGCACAGATAGTATTAATCCTGTCTTATTCCATTTGGGCTCCTATAACAAAATTGCCTTAGGCCAGATGAGTTATAAACAACAGAAATTTATTTCTCACGGTAGTTGAGGCAGAGAAGTCCAAGAGCAAGGTGCTGGGAGATCCAGCATCTGGTGAGGAGCCATTTTCTGGTTCATAGATGGCTCCTTCTTGCTGTGTTCACACATAACAGGCAGGACAAAAGGAGCTCTCTGGAGCCTTTTTTTATTAGGGCACTATCCCATTCAACTCCAAGAAGCCCTACCTTCAATCACACTGGGGATGAGGTTTCAACATACGAATTTTGGAGAGACACAAACACTCAGTCAATAGCAAATCTTTACCAGATTTTCCTTTAGGCATAGGAGTATAACAATGTACATTTTGGCAGACAGCAAGGAGAATACCAGGATCATAGGCTAAGTAGTCAACAAGCTCAGAAACATAATAAGACCTCTAATATCAGAGAAAAAAAAAAAAGCAATAAATGTCCTGTGTTCAATTTGTGCCTTGAAGAAAGCAATTCATGGATGGTGCTGGGGCAGAGGTTTTAGTATCTAGGATGAAATCATCCCTGATAAAAGGGTGAAGTCATCTCCAATGATTAGGTCTTGGACTTGAGTGATGTCATCTGAGGTGATGTAATCTTCAGCAGTGAACTTCTGGGCCAAGGTGATGTCATCTGGGATGTGGAATCACAGTATCCCTTCTAAGGGCTTACACATTTCGGTGAATATGAGTCTTTGTATTTACCATGCCTGGTTGAAACAATGGCCTATGGTCAGGTGCAATGGCTCACACCTGTAATCCCAGCACTTTGGGAGGTCAAGGTAGGTGGATTGCTAGAGCCCAGGAGTTAGAGACAAGTTTGGGCAACGTGGTGAAAACCTGTCTCTACTAAAAATACCACTATTATCTGGGCATGGTGGCATGCACCTGTGGTCCCAGCTACTCAGGTCCCAGCTGAGGTGGAAGGATCACTTGAGCTTGGAAGGTCGAGACTGCAGTGAGCTATGATCATGCCACTGTGCTCCACCATTGGTGACAGAGGAAGGTCTTGTTGAAGAAGGAGAATAAGAAAGAAGAAAAGAAAAAAAGAAGAAAGGAAGAAGAAGAGGAGGAGGAGGAAGAAACGGAGGGAGAGAGGGAGAGAGGGAGGGAGGGAGGGAGGGAGGGAAGAAGGAGAAGGTGGAGGAGGAGGAGAAGGAGGAGAAGGAGAAGAAGGAGGAGGAGGAAGAACAAGAGGAAGAAGAAGAAGAAGAAGAGAAAGAGGATGAGGAAGAGAAGGAGAAGAAGAAAAAAGAGGAGGGGAGAGAAGAAAGAAGAAGAGGAGGAGGAGGAGAGGAAGAAAAGAAAAAAGTAACAATGCTTATTTGAAGAGCTTGGGGCTCCATATTATAAACCAATGAAAGCATTCAGACTACTAGTAATAAGGGCAACAGACACCAGAATTGTATGTAGCTGCACTAGACAGGTTTTGTTTCTTGGTTTTTCTGTAGTTTTGTGTGTGTGTATGTGTGTGAAAGTTTATGCTCAGATGGGTCCCCTGTGACATGAGCAACTGCCTGGTCCATGTTAACAGTCTATGGTTTGTCTTTGTAAGTATTTCTACAATCTATATTTGTTTTTAGCTTAAAATATTATCTTATATGAGTGTGTTTACTTTGCTCACTTGGCTTTTTTTTAATGCCAAAAATTAGACAAATGGGATCTAATTAAACTTAAGAGTTTCTGCACAGCAAAAGAAATAATCATTAGAGTGAACTGGCAACTAACAGAATGGGAAAAATATTTTGCAATCTACCCATCTGACAAAGGGCTAATATCCAGAATCTACAAAGCACTAAAGCAGATTTACAAGAAAAAATAAACAAACCCATTCAAAAGTGGGCAAAGGATATGAACAGACACTTTTCAAAAGAAGACATTTATGAGGCCAACAAACATATGAAAAAATGCTCATCATCACTGGTCATTAGAGAAATGCAAATCAAAACCACATTGAGATACCATATCACTCCAGTTAGAATGGTGATCATTAAAAAAATCTAGAGACAACAGATGCTGGAGAGGATGTGAAGAAATAGGAACACTTTTACACTGTTGGTGGGAATGTAAATTAGTTCAACCATTGTGGAAGACAGTGTGGTGATTCTTCAAGGATCTAGAAATAGAAATTCCATTTTATCCAGCAATCCTATTACTGGGTATATATCCAAAGGATTATAAACCATTCTACTATAAAGACACATGCACACATATGTTCATTGCATCACTGTTTACAATAGCAAAGAAATGAAACCAACCCAAATGCCCATCAATGATAGACTGGACAAAGAAAATGTAGCACATACACATCATGGAATACTAACTATGGAACCATAAAAAAGGATGAGTTCATATCCTTTGTGGGGACATGGATGAATCTGGAAACCATCATTCTCAGCAAACTGACACAAGAACAGAAAACAAAACACCACATGCTCTCACTCATGGGCAGGTGTTGAACAATGAGAACACATGGGCACAGGGAGATGAACATCAAAGCACAACGAGATATCATCTCACACCAGTTAGAATGGTGATCATTAAAAAATCTGGAGACGACAGATGCTGGAGAGGATGTGGAGAAATAGGAACACTGTTACACAGTTGGTGGGAGTGTAAGTTAGTTCAACCATTGTGGAAAACAGTGTGGCGATTTCTCAAGGATCTAGAAATAGAAATTCCACTTGACCCAGCCATCCCATTACTGGGTGTATACCCAAAGAACTATAAATCATTCTACTATAAAGACACATGCACACATATGTTCATTGCAGCCCTGTTTACAATAGCAAAGACCTGGAACCAACCCAAATGCCCATCAATGATAGACTGAACAAAGAAAATGTGGCACATATACACCATGGAATACTACACAGCCATAAAAAATGATGAGTTCATGTCCTTTGAAGGTACTTGGATGAATCTGGAAACCATCATTCTCAGCAAACTGACACAAGAACAGAAAACCAAACGCCACATGTTCTCATTCATAAGTGGGTGTTTGAACAATGAGAACATGTGGACTCAGGGAGAGGAGCAGCACACACTGGGGGCAGTTGGGGGAGGCTAGGGGAGGGACAGTTGGGGGGTGGGAAGGGTGGGGAGGGATAATATGGGGAGAAATGCTGGATATAGCATGCAACTATGCAACCACCCTGGATGACCTGCACATGTGCCCCAGAACCTAAAGTAAAATTTAAAAAAAAAAAAAAAAGAAAGAGAAAATACTAAGTGAGGAAAGTGAAACCATTTATTAAAGAAAGTATTTAAATGACAAATACTAATTGCACATATTTATGGGGTGCAATGCAATGTTTTTATATATGTGTTTGACATATGTGTATATTGTGGAATGATTAAATCAAGCTAATTAATATATCCATCACCTCACCTAGTTATTTTTGAATGGTGCAAACATTTAAAATCTACTCGTGCAGCAATTTTGAAATATCTTGATTGTAGTATAATTTTTAGGATAGTTGTATTAAATCAATATTATTTAAGTTATTCTCATTTGTGGTGGTTAACTTTATGTGTCAACTTGTTAGGCTGTAGTAACCAGGTTATTCAATCTAGCAGTAATGTGGTATTGTGGTAGTGGTATTTTGTAGATATAGTTAACATCTATAGTCACTTGACTTTCATTAAAGGAGATTATCCTTGATAATTGGACAGGGCTCATCCAATCAGTTGAAAGGCCTTTAAGAGCAAAACAGGTTTTTCTGAGGAGAAGGAATTCCACCTAGAACTATAGCATTGTGTTTTTGCCCAAGTGTTTCCAGCCTCCAAGTTTGCCCTACAGAATTTGGACTTGCCAGCCCATACAAACAGGTAAGTCAATCTGTGTGTGTGTGTGTGTGTGTGTGTGTGTGTGCATGTGTGTGTCTATCCTGTTGGTTCTGTTTCTCTGGAAAAACCTGAATATCACAGATTTTAGTATGTAGAGTGATTCTGAAGGAACAGAATCTTAAGGATGAGTTTTCTAAATTGATTCTGGTCTGTATGAAATTGGCTCTCTCATCTGATTAGATTTAAAGGCACTAATGACTCTATTTCCAGTGATGAGAACATTGGTCGTGGCATAATGTGGCAATAGAAATATGCAAGATATTGCCATTGAATACACATAGTTAAATATTTATAAAAGGCAAGGTCTGAGTGACATGTATTTGATACCTTATTACACATTAGTAAAAATAACAAATATAATGACTGGCTGGATGCTCCTAACTGCTCTAGAGAAAGTGGGGATAGAAAAGGATGATCTCAGTGCTTCAAATTCTCAACTCAGGACTTCAAATTCCACATAAGCTCCACATAAATTACCTAAAAGCATCTATGTCTGCCTTGAAAGAAATGCTTAAGGCAGGTTGCAATAAATAGCTCACGGGCATAATCCCAGCATTTTGGAAGGCCAAGGCAGGCATACTGCTTGAGCCCAGGAGTTTGAGAGCAGCCTAAGCAACATGGTAAAACCCCATCTCTACAAAAAAAAAATATATATATATATATATATTAGCCAGTTGTGGTGTGTGCCAGCTACTCGGGAGGCAAAGGTGGGAGAATCACTTGAACCTGGGAAGTTGAGGCTGCAGTGGGCCATGATTGCACCACTGCACTCCAGCCTGGGAAACAGAAGTGAGACTCCATCTCAAAAAAGAGAGAGAGAGAGAGAGAAATCCTTATCTCTTGTAGCTCCAAGACTAAAATGTCTGAAAACCAAACCCAGACTTTCATCCTGTAAGTGGCAAATTTACAACACAAATTGAATTCCAAACACAGCAGGAAGTCTCTGTTAAAGTGAGGGCCTGGACTTGGAAGGAATGAAATTGTGAACATTAGAACAGAAACATACAGAGCCAATCCCAATGCAGCTGGAGAAATTGAACCTTAAATTCTGTCATGTCTTCTTTGCTAGTAGAAGCAGCCCTCCAGCCCTATCTGTGAAGGTTAATATTGTTTTGCCTGAAGAACTGTAAAGGCCTCCCTTGAGGCCTTGCATGGCATTGCAGGGCCCCCACCAACCATCTTTGCTTCTAGACTTACAACTAGACTCAAGCCCCAGAGGGCCTGAAAGGGTTAGGGTACAACATGTAACCCATGAAGAGGTAGCCTAAACACCAAGACAATTGCATAATATTTCCAATTTATGCAGATAGTAATCTGGGGAATATGTGTAAGAGTGGATACTAAGAGTGTGGGATAATGGTGAAAGGAATATAAAGATGGATCAGGCCACTTTATTGACACGAGTTTACTAAGCAGAGATTCTAAATTCAATATTGTAGCTTGATGGGCTAAAAAGGGCCTGTTTGGTTGGTGGTTGCTTAGCTGAAACACAGAATAAAAAATGGCCTATACTAAACAAAGTTAATATGCCAGAACTGCTTGGTACACTGTAGAGAAAGGGATCCAAAGGCTTAGAGAGACTCAAATGTCAGAACGAATTTATCTTATCAGAACTGCTCACACATCCCTAGGAGGGTCCAGTGGATCACCATTCAGCACAGCTATGAGAAACAAATTTGGGGGATCCCCAGCATCCTTGAAGAACTCTATGGTTGTTCTTCTCTATAAGTCAGAAATTACTATGCAAACTGAACTAGAATCCTTCAATGCAATGAAGATAATTGAATCCCAGGTTAACAAATGCTAAATTGTAGCACTTAACCACCAAAATGTTCGCAGTTATCACAATGGACAGTGGAGTTAAAGCAGTAATCAGAATAGTCTGACCCTTATCTACTTATGGCACTGGTCATAGTGTCCCTAGAAGAGGAATAGATGACTGGTCTACCAAATTCATAGCTGATCTATATAGACAATAGAAGAGTTCTAGAGTGAGTGAACAGAAGTCTAACTTGAATCACCCAAACATTAAGTCATGATTCCTCAATCTATTCCCTGATTTGAGACAGTTTACAGACCCAGGATTCTGTTGAAGAGGCATCCAGTTCCCCTTAAAGAACTGGCCTGTTAAATTCCCAAAAATGTATACTGTGAATCTTTCTTCCAGACTTTCCCAAAATCTGATGTTTTATCACAGTGACTGCACATTAAGAAAGAGGAAATAATCAGACTTTGGGGAGATTACTATAACTGGATCTAAATTGACACAATTCTGAGTGACACAAAACACCACTTTGATCCACCAGTCAGAGTAAAGTCTTATGGAAATCAGGTGATTAGTGGAGGTTTAGCTCAGGTCTGTGAGCCCAGTAGGGTTTCAAAATCATCTTGTGTTTATTTCTCCAGTTTTAGAATGCATAATGGAAATAATGAACTCAGCAACTGGTAGGATTCCCAGATTGCTTCCCCCACCTATATGGTGACAGCTATTATGGTAGGAAAGACAATGTAGAAGCCACTAGAACTGCCTCTACTGAGGAAAATGAAAACCAAAAGCAATGCCACATTCCTGGAAGGATTGCAGAGATTATTGTCACCATCAGGAATTGAAAGACATAGTGGTGATTCCCCCCACAACCTCACTCAACCCACCTGTTTGGCCTGTGAAGAAAACAAACAGATCTGGAGAATCACAATTAATTATCATAATCTTAACCAGGTGGTGACTCCAACTGAAGCCATTGTTCCAGATGTGATTTCATTGTTTGAGCAAATTAAGACATCCTCTGATAACTAACTGGTATGCAGCTATTGATTTGGCAAATACTTTTTTTTGATACATGTTAGGAGATACCACCAGAATCAGTTTGCTATAAGCTGAGAAAACCAGTAATAGCCCTTTCACTCTCCTAGTTCAGGAGTCTTTCAATTTTCCAGCCTGTGTCATAAGTTAGTCCATAGGGACTTTGATCACCTTTCCCTTCTCTAATGCATCACACTGGTTATTACACTGATATTATGTTGGCTGGACCTACATGAAATGGGCCAAATGCCCCTTGTCCCCACTCTGGATACATTATCTTCTCTTTCCAAGCCTGCTATGGCCTCATGGGGAGTTTTCTATTATCAGTTGACTGAGGAAGAGAAAACTTGGACCTGGTTTACAGGTAGTTCAGCATGGCATGCAGGCTTCACCTGAAAGTGGAAAGCTGAAGCACTACAGCACCTTTCTGTAACATCCCTGAAGGCCAGTGATGAGGCAACATGCTCCAAGTAGGTAGAACTTCAAACAGTACATCTACTTGTTCATTTTGCGTGGAAGGCCAAAGGTACAAGTCTATACCATTTCATGAGCTGTGGCAAGTGGTTTTACTGGGTAGACAAGGGCTTGTAAGAAAAATGTTTAGAAAATTAGTAACAAGGAGAGCTGGGGCTGAAGTATCTGGATAGAATTCTCTGAATGGAAAAAGAGTAAGAAAATATTTGGGCCGGGCGCGGTGGCTCAAGCCTGTAATCCCAGCACTTTGGGAGGCCGAGGCGGGTGGATCACGAGGTCAAGAGATCGAGACCATCCTGGTCAACATGGTGAAACCCCGTCTCTACTAAAAATACAAAACATTAGCTGGGCATGGTGGTGCGTGCCTGTAATCCCAGCTACTGAGCAGGTTGAGGCAGGAGAATTGCCTGAACCCAGGAGGCGGAGGTTGCGGTGAGCCGAGATCGCGCCATTGCACTCCAGCCTGGGTAACATGAGTGAAACTCCGTCTCAAAAAAAAAAAAAAAAAAAAAATTTGTGCCCATGTCAATGCTCACTACAAGGTGACCTTGGCAGGGAAAAACTTTAATCATCAGGTGGATAGGATAACCCTTTTTGTGAATACTCTCAAAACATGAGTAGCCTCTCCCCAGCTGCTCCTGTTATTTAATTGGCTCATGAAGAAAGTAGCTATGGTGGCATGGATAGAGGTTATGTATGGGCTCAGCAACATGGACTTCCACTTACCAAGGCCAACCTGGCTAAGGCCACTGCTGAGTGTTCAATTTGCCAACAGAGACCAACATGGAGTCCTCAGTATGGCACTGTTCCTCAGGGTGATCAGCCAGACATCTAGTAACAGATTGATTACAATGAACCACTTTCATCATGGAAAGAGCAGCATTTTGTTTTACCATAATAAACACTTACTCTCGATACAATATATCTGCCAAAATGCCATCTGTAAATTTACAGAATAGAGTGTCTTATCCACCCATCATCATCATGGTAATCCATAAAGAATTACTTCTGATCAAAGAACTCACTTCACTACAAATGAAGTGCAATGATGGGTCCATGTTTATAGAATTTGATGGCCTTACCAGTTCCCCATCATCTTGAAACAGCTGGCATGATAGAATGCTGGAATGGCCTTTTGAAGAAACTTACTGTGCCAAGTAGACGGCAATATCTTACATGGCTGGAGCAGTGTCCTCCAGGAAGATGTGTATCCTCTAAATCAGCATTCAACATATAGAGCTGTTTCTTCAGGATTCATGGGTCCAGAAATCAAGGTGTGAAAGTAAGAATGACATCACTCACTATTCCTCCTAGTGATCCACTAGCAAAATTTTTTATTCCTGTTTCTATAACTTTATGCTCTGCTGGTCTAGAGACCTTGGTTTTAGACAGAATTATTCCCATCAGGAGACACAACAATAATTCCATCAAACGATAAGTCAAAATTCCCACCCAGCCACTTTGGGCTCCACATACTTCTGAATCAACAGGAAAAAATGAAGATACTATGCTGGCTAGGTGAAGAATCCTGATTACTGAAGAGAAATTGAGCTGTCACTACACAATGAATGAAATAAGAACATGTGTGGAATACAGAGGATTCTTTTAGAGTGTCTCTTAGTACTACCATGATGAAAGTCAATGAAAAACTACAAAAGAGCAATTCAGGCAAGACTCCCTATGGCTGAAACAGTTTAGGAATAAAGGTTTAGGTCTCTCTGCTAGGCAAAGAACCACTGTCAGTTGAGATGCTTGCTGAAGGCAAATATGAAGTAGATAGTTGAAGGAGGTAGTTGTAAATACCAGCTATAACCACATAACCATTTGCAAAACTGAGGACTATGAGTGTTTGTCCTTATTTTATCAAAATTTATATATATATAAGTATTAATGTTTTTATCTTCTTTCTCTTATTCCTTTATCATCTAACATAAGATATATTCATAATACTTCACTTTATATCACAGTATTTAAGTTATGGAATATTAAAAAAAAGAGTCACATCATTCAAAGACTTGTTCCCTGCAACATGCATAAATTAAATTTAGTTTAAAAAGAAAAATAGATAAATAACTTTTAAAAAGACTGGTATCCTTCTTTGGGTAAAGAATTAGCATGTTTACAGTCATACACAGGATAGCTATGTCATGTTAGGTGGAAGTATGACTTGGTTGTTGTTATTATTTAGAAATTAGGTATGATTTAAGATGTGTATAGGTGCCAAGCTGATAGAGAGTGAACTGCAATAAAACTGAGATTTATGAGTCAATTTGGCTAGGCTATAGTACCAATTATTTAATCAAACACTAATCTAGATGTTGCTGTGAAGGTATTTCATGGACAGGATAAATGTCTATAATCAGTTGACCTTAAGGAAAGAAGTATTTCCTTGATAATGTGTTTGGACTTTACCTAATTAGTTGAAAGGCCTTAAGAACAAAACTAAGGTTTGGGGAAGAAATTCTACTGTGGACTACAGTGTCAGCACCTGCCCAAAAGTTTGAATGTTAACTCCTACCTTACACCAAATACCAAAATTAACTTTAGGTTTAGACATAAATGTTAAAGTTCTACATTTCCTAGAAGAAAACTAAGAATATATCTTTATAATCTTGATGCAAAAATGTCTTTAAAAGTTTTTTGCATTGAAAGATCCTATTTAAAAAATTGAAATGTAAGCCACAGGCTTGGAGAAAATATTCACAAGACATATACCCAACAAAGGGCTTATGTTCAGAATAAATACAAAGAATCTTAGTAAATCAATAGTGAAGAGATAAACCATCATATTTAAAAATGGACAAAAGAAACAGATGCTTCACAAAGAGGATATATGAATGGCCAATATGCACATGAAACATCATCAACAGTATGGATTAATTTCAAAAGCATATTGCTTAGCAAAAAAATGTCATATACCTAGGATACATGTTATTTCACATATATAAATTTCAAGAAATAAAAATTTGAATTTATGGTAATAGAAATCAGACAAGTGTTTAGGACAACTGGGGACAGCAATTGACTAAAGGGAACACAACAGAACTTTCAGGGGTAATGAATGATATTGTTCTCTATCTTGATTTGGATGGTCATTACATGAGCGTGAACACATTTTGAAACTCATCAAATTGTACATAAGATATGTACATTTGCCGGGCGCGGTGGCTCAAGCCTGTAATCCCAGCACTTTGGGAGGCCGAGGCGGGTGGATCACGAGGTCAAGAGATCGAGACCATCCTGGTCAACATGGTGAAACCCCGTCTCTACTAAAAATACAAAACATTAGCTGGG
>NW_022436998.1:1175807-1375509 GCF_009761245.1 Sapajus apella
CAAAAAAAAAAAAAAAAAAAAAAAAAAGATATGTACATTTTTAGGAAAAAGAGAGTATCTTCAATAAATAGTGTTGGGGAAACTGGATTTTCACATGCAGGAAAACAAAATTGGACCCTTATCTCACACCATAAACTAAAATCAATTCAACATAGATTAAAGACTTAAACATAAGACCAGAAACTCTAAAATTACTAGAAGAAAACATACAAGAGTTTGAGACCACTCTGGGAAATATGGTGAAACCTCCTCTCTACAAAAACAATACAAAAATTATGCAGTATGCTGGGGTGCACATATACTCCCAGCTACTCAGGGGGCTGAGGCATAAGGATCACTTGAGCACAGGAGTTCAAGGTTGCAGTGAACTGTGGTGGTACCACTGCACTCCAGCCTAAGCAACAAACAGAACAAGATCCTGCCTCAAAAAAAAAAGAAAGAAAAGAAAGAGAAGACAAGAGAAGAGATGAAAGGAAAGGAAAAGAAAGGAAAGAAGGGAAGGGGAGGGGAGGGGAGGGGAGAGGAGGGGAGAGAAGGAAAGGAAAGGAAAAAAGAAAGGAAAGGAAAGGGAAAGGGAAAAGGAAAGGAAAGGGAAAAGGAAAGAGAAAGGGAAAGGGAAAAGGAAAGGAAAGGGAAAGGGAAAGGGAAAGGAAAGGAAAGGAAAGGAGAAAAGAGAAGAAATCTGAGGTATCCAGGTTCTCACACTGGGACTGACTAGAGAGATGGGTGCACCCAAGGAAAGTGAAGAAAGCAGGGTGAGGTGACAGCCTACCCAGGAGTGGCATGGAGCCAAGGGAGCCCCTACCCCCAGCCAAGGGAGGCAGCAAGTGACTGTGCAACCCTGCCCAGGAAACCACGCCTTTCCTAGGGATCTGTGCAACCCATAGAGCAGGAGATCCCCTCATGAGCCCACATCACCAGGTCCTTGGATCCAAAGTACAGAGCTATGTGGCATCTCAGCAGAGTAGCCACTCATTCATTCAGACATGCAGAGGACCCCAGGAGTTTTGCATAATCCAGCTCCAAGAATTCTGACAAGGCAGGAGAGCTCATGTATACCCCTAGGAAGGGGCTGAATCCAGGAAGCCAAGTAGCATCATTCTGTGGGATCTACTCCCATGTCATCTCACAAATCAAGGCCCACTGGCTTGGAATTCCAGGCAGCCAGCAGCAGCAGGCTGGAGACAGCCTAAGGTGTACTGGGTTTGGGGGGTGGGGAGAGGTGGCTGCCATATCTATGGTTGAAGTGGTTGAAGTTGGCCACTCTAACCTGCCAGCATGAAGGTGGGGGACTGGGATAAATTCCCCACAATGCGGCACAGCTGCTGTACCTTATTGTGGGCAGTGTGCTTCTTTAAGTGGGACCTCAATCCATTCTTCCTCACTGGGTGGGGCCTCCCTGCAGGAATTTCAGCAACTCCAGCCAGAGTTATACAGAGAGCTCTGATCTCTCCCTGAAACAGAGTCCTTGGTGGGAGGGGCAACTGCTCTCTCTGCAGTTCAGCAGGCTTAGTCTTTCCAGGCTACTGACTCTGGAAAGCCTGGAAGTCAGCACAGCACACTTGCTCTGCCAAGGGGCAGCCAGACTGCTTCTTTAATTGGGTCCCTGAGTTCATTCTCCTGTCTGGGTGAGACCTCCCAACAGGGATCTCCAGACACCTCCTACAGAAGCATTCTGGCCAGCACCAGGTTGGTGCCCCCCAGGGACAGAGTTCCCAGAGGAAGGAACAGGCTGTCATCTTTGCTGTTTCACAGGCTTCACTGGTGATACTTCCATGTTCAGAAGGGTCCAAAATGACTAGGGTCTGGAGTGGACCCCTAGAAAACAGCAGTGGTACCACAGAAGAGTGGCCTAACTGTTAAAACACACACACACACTCTAATGGAAAACAACAACCACATCAAGAAAAAGACCCCAGCAAAACCCCATTCAAAGGTCAGCACCGTCAAAAACTAAAGGTAGATAAGCTCACGAAGATGAGAAAGCATAAAATGCAAAAATGCTGAAAACTCAAAAAGCCAGAGTGCCTCTTTTCCTCAAAATCACCACAACACCTCTCCAGCAAGGGCACAGAACTGGGCTGAGGCTGAGATGGCCGAACTGACAGAATTAGGCTTCAGAAGGTAGGTAGTAATGAATTACTCATCTAAAGGAGCATGTTCTAACCAAATGCAAAGATAAGAATCATGATAAAACATTACAGGAGCGGATAACCAGAATAGCCAGTTGAGAGAGGAACATAAATGACTTAATGGAGCTGAAAAACACAACATGAGAACTTCACTGTACAATCCCAAGTATCAATAGCTGAATAGACCAAGCCAAAGAATTTCAGACCTTGAAAACTATCATTCTGAAATAAGACAGTCAGAAAAGACAAGAGAAAAAAGAATGAAAAAAAATAAACAAAACCTCTGAGAAATATTGACTATGTAAAAAAGACTAACCCTATAACTTATTGGGGTACCTGAAAGAGACAGAAAGAATGGAACCAAATTAGAAAACATACTTCAGAACATTCAAATTCAAGAAATCCAGAGAACCCTAGTAAGATGCTCCATGAGAACATCAACCCCAAGACATTTAATCATCAGGTTCTCCAGCATGGCAATGAAAGAAAAAATGCTAAGGGCAGCAAAGAGAAAAAGGCCAGATCACCTACAAAGGTAAGCCCATCAGACAAGTAGACTTCTCAGGGGAAACCCTACAAGCCAGAAGAGATTGGGGGCCAATATTCAATATTCTTAAAGAAAAGAATTTCCAACTCAGAGTTTCATATCTGGCCAAACTAAGATTCATAAGAGAAGGCAAAATAAGGTCCTTTTCAGACAAGCAAATGCTGAGGAAATACATCACTACCAGGCAGTGCTTTGCAAGAGCTCCTGAAGGAAGCACTAAATAGGAAAAGAAAAAATTGCTACCAGCCAGTACAAAAGCATGCTGAAGTACACAGAACAGAGACACTCTGAAGCAACCACATAAACAAGTATGCAAAATAACCAGTTAGCATCATGATTACAGGATCAAATTCACACATAATATTTTTTTCCCATTTATTTATTTTATTGCATTTTAGGTTTTGGGGTACATGTGAAGAACATGCAAAATTGTTGCATAGGAACACACATGGCAGTGTGATTTGCTGCCTTCCTCCCCATCACCTACATCTGGCATTTCTCCCCTTGCTATCTCTCCCCAGCTTCCCACCCCCCACCGTCCCTCCCCTATTTCCCCCCAACTGACCCCAGTGTGTAGTGCTCCCCTCCCTGTGTCCATGTGTTCTCATTGTTCAACACCCGCCTATGAGTGAGAACATGCGGTGTTTGATCTTCTGCTCTTCTGTCAGTTTGCTGAGAATGATGGTTTCCAGGTTCATCCATGTCCCTACAAAGGACCCTAACTCATCGTTTTTGATGGCTGCATAATATTCCATGGTGTATATGTGCCACATTTTCCCTATCCAGTCTATCATCGATGGGCATTTGGGTTGGTTCCAGGTCTTTGCTATTGTAAACAGTGCTGCAATGAACATTCGTGTGCACGTGTCCTTATAGTAGAACGATTTGTAATCCTTTGGATATATACCCAGTAATGGGATTGCTGGGTCAAATGGAATTTCTATTTCTATGTCCTTGAGGAACATCCACACTGTCTTCCACAATGGTTGAACTAATTTACACTCCCACCAACAGTGTAAAAGTGTTCCTATTTCTCCACATCCTCTCCAGCATCTGTTGTCTCCAGATTTTTTAATGATCGCCATTCTAACTGGCATGAGATGGTATCTCAATGTAGTTTAGATTTGCATTTCTCTGATGACCAGTGATGATGAGCATTTTTTCATATGTTTGTTGGCCTCATGTATGTCTTCTTTTGTAAAGTGTTTGTTCATATCCTTTGCCCACTTTTGAATGGGCTTGTTAGTTTTTTTCTTGTAAATCTGTTTTACTTCTTTGTAAATTTTGGATATCAGCCCTTTGTCAGATGGGTAAACTGCAAAAATTTTTTCCCAATCTGTTGGTTGCCGGTTCACTCTAATGATTGTTTCTTTTGCTGTGCAGAAGCTGTGGAGTTTGATTAGGTCCCATTTGTCTATTTTGGCTTTTGTTGTCAATGCTTTTGGTGTTTTGGTCATGAAGTCCTTGCCTACACCTACGTCCTGAATGGTTTTACCTAGATTTTCTTCTAGGGTTTTTATGGTGTTAGGTCTTATGTTTAAGTCTTTAATCCATCTGGAGTTAATTTTAGTGTAAGGTGTCAGGAAGGGGTCCAGTTTCTGCTTTCTGCACATGGCTAGCCAGCTTTCCCAACACCATTTATTGAACAGGGAATCCTTTCCCCATTGCTTGTTTTTGACTGGTTTGTCAAAGATCGGATGGTTGTAGGTATGTTGTGTTGCCTCCGAGACCTCTGTTCTATTCCATTGGTCTATATCTCTGTTTTGGTACCAGTACCATGCTGTTTTGATTACTGTAGACTTGTAGTATAGTTTGAAGTCTGGTAGTGTGATGCCCCCCGCTTTGTTCTTTTTGCTTAGAATTGACTTGGCTATGTGGGCTCTCTTTTGGTTCCATATGAAGTTTAAGGTGGTTTTTTCCAGTTCTGTGAAGAAGGTCATTGGTAGCTTGATGGGGATAGCATTGAATCTATAAATTACTTTGGGCAGTATGGCCATTTTCACGATATTGATTCTTCCTAACAATGAACATGGAATGTTTCTCCGTCTGTTTGTGTCCTCTCTTATTTCGTTGAGCAGTGGCTTGTAGTTCTCCTTGAAGAGGTCCTTTACATTCCTTGTTAGTTGTATTCCTAGGTATTTTATTCTCTTTGTGGCAATTGTGAATGGAAGTTTGTTCTTGATTTGGCTCTCTTTAAGTCTGTTATTGGTGTATAGGAATGCATGTGATTTTTGGACATTGATTTTGTATCCTGAGACTTTGCTGAACTTGCTTATCAGTTTCAGGAGGTTTGGGGCTGAGACGATGGGGTCTTCTAGATATACAATCATGTCGTCTGCAAATAGAGACAATTTGACTTCCTCCTTTCCTATTTGAATACCCTTTATTTCTTTTTCTTGCCTGATTGCTCTGGCTAGAACTTCTAATACTATATTGAATAGCAGTGGTGAGAGCGGGCATCCTTGCCTGGTGCCACATTTCAAGGGAAATGCTTCCAGTTTTTGCCCATTCAGTATGATATTGGCTGTTGGTTTGTCATAAATAGCTTTTATTATTTTGAGATATGTTCCATCGATACCTAGCTTATTGAGTGTTTTTAGCATAAAGGGCTGTTGAATTTTGTCAAAGGCCTTCTCTGCATCAATTGAGATAATCATGTGGTTTTTGTCTTTGGTTCTGTTTATGTGGTGAATTACGTTTATAGACTTGCGTATGTTGAACCAGCCTTGCATCCCCGGGATGAAGCCTACTTGATCATGGTGGATAAGCTTTTTGATGTGCTGTTGCAATCGGCTTGTCAGTATTTTCTTGAAGATTTTTGCATCTATGTTCATCATGGATATTGGCCTGAAGTTTTCTTTTCTTGTTGAGTCTCTGTCGGGTTTTGGAATCAGGATGATGTTAGTGTCATAAAATGATTTGGGAAGAATTCCCTCTTTTTGTATTGTTTGGAATAGTTTCAGAAGAAATGGTACCAGCTCCTCTTTGTATGTCTGGTAGAATTCAGCTGTGAACCCATCTGGACCTGGGCTTTTTTTGGGTGGTAAGCTCTTAATTGCTGCCTCAACTTCAGACCTTGTTATGGGTCTGTTTAGGGTTTCGGCTTCTTCCTGGTTTAGGCTTGGGAGGAGGCAAGTGTCCAGGAATTTATCCATTTCTTCCAGGTTTATTAGTTTGTGTGCGTAGAGTTGTTTGTAATAATCTCTGATGATGGTTTGAATTTCTGTGGAATCTGTGGTGATATCCCCTTTATCGTTTTTTATTGCATCAATTTGGTTATTCTCTCTTTTCTTTTTTATTAATCTGGCTAGTGGTCTGTCTATTTTGTTGATCTTTTCAAAAAACCAGCTCCTGGATTTATTGATTTTTTGAAGGGTTTTTTGTGTCTCTATCTCCTTCAGTTCTGCTCTGATCTTAGCTATTTCTTGTCTTCTGCTAGACTTTGAGTTTTTTTGATCTTGCTCCTCTAGCTCTTTCAGTTTTGACGATAGGGTGTCAATTTTTGATCTCTCCTTGCTTCTCATGTGGGCACTTATTGCTATATATTTTCCTCTAGAGACTGCTTTAAATGTGTCCCAGAGATTCTGGTATGTTGTGTCTTCATTCTCGTTGGTTTCAAAGAACATCTTTATTTCTGTCTTCATTTCATTGTTTATCCAGTCAACATTCAAGAGCAAGTTGTTCAGTTTCCATGAAGCTGTGCGGTTCTGAGTTAGTTTTTGAATTCTGAGTTCTAACTTGATTGCACTGTGGTCTGAGAGACTGTTTGTTACGATTTCCGTTCTTTTGCATTTGCTGAGGAGTGATTTACTCCCAATTATGTGGTCAATTTTAGAGTAGGTGTGATGTGGTGCTGAGAAGAATGTATAGTCTGTGGATTTGGGGTGGAGAGTTCTGTAAATGTCTATTAGGTTTGCTTGGTCCAGGTCTGAGTTCAAGTCCTGGATATCCTTGTTAATTTTCTGTCTGGTTGATCTGTCTAATATTGACAATGGGGTGTTAAAGTCTCCCACTATTATTGTGTGGGAGTCTAAGTCTCTTTGTAAGTCATTAAGAACTTGCCTTATGTATCTGGGTGCTCCTGTATTGGGTGCGTATATATTTAGGATCGTTAGCTCTTCTTGTTGCATTGATTCTTTTACCATTATGTAATGTCCCTCTTTGTCTCTTATGATCTTTGTTGCTTTAAAGTCTAATTTATCAGAGATGAGAATTGCAACTCCTGCTTTTTTTTGCTCACCATTTGCTTGGTAAATCTTCCTCCATCCCTTTATTTTGAGCCTTTGTGTATCCTTGCATGTGAGATGGGTTTCCTGGATACAGCACACCAATGGGTTTTGTCTTTTTATCCAATTTGCCAGTCTATGTCTTTTGATTGGGGCATTTAGTCCATTTACATTTAGGGTTAATATTGTTATGTGTGAATTTGATACTGCCATTTTGGTGCTAGCTGGCTGTTTTGCCCTTTAGTTGAGCTGGTACTTGTTGTTCCTTTATATGTGTAGAGCCTCTTTCAGGAGCTCTTGTAGAGCTGGCCTGGTGGTGACAAAATCTCTGAGTACTTGCATGTTCCCAAAGGATTTTATTTTTCCTTCACTTATGAAGCTTAGTTTGGCTGGATAGGAGATTCTGGGTTGAAAGTTGTTTTCTTTAAGGATGTTGAATATTGGCCCCCATTCTCTCCTGGCTTGTAGGGTTTCTGCTGAGAGATCTGCTGTGAGTCTGATGGGCTTCCCTTTATGGGTAACCTGACCTTTCTCTCTGGCTGCCCTTAGTATTTTCCCCTTCATTTCAACCCTGGTGAATCTGACGATTATGTGCCTTGGGGTTGCTCTTTTTGACGAATATCTTTGTGGTGTTCTCTGTATTTCCTGGACTTGAATGTTTGCCTGCCTTGCTAGGTTGGGGAAGTTTTCCTGGATTATATCCTGAAGAGTATTTTCCAGCTTGGATTCATTCTCTTCGTCGCATTCAGGTACGCCTATCAAACGTAGATTAGGTCTTTTCACATAGTCCCACATTTCTTGGAGACTTTGTTCATTCCTTTTTACCCTTTTTTCTCCAGTCTTGCCTTCCCGTTTTATTTCATTGAGTTGATCTTTGACCTCTGATATCCTTTCTTCTGCTTGGTCCATTCGGCTGTTGATACTTGTGCATGCTTCGCGAAGTTCTCGTGTTGCGTTTTTCAGCTCGATCAATTCACTTATATTCCTTTCTATTTTGTCCATTCTTGTTAGCATTTCGTCAAATCTTTTTTCAAGGTTCTTAGTTTCTTGGCATTTGGTTAGAACATGTTCTTTAAGTTCACAGAAGTTTCTTACTACCCACCTTCTGAAGTCTGATTCTGTCATTTCATCACACTCGTTCTCCCTCCAACTTTGTTCCCTTGCTGGTGAGGAGTTGTGATCCCTTTTAGGAGGAGAGGTGTTCTGGTTTCGGGTGTTTTCATCCTTTTTTCACTGGTTTCTTCCCATCTTTAAGGATTTATCCACCTGTCGACTTTGTGGTTGTTGGCTTTCAGATTGGGTCTCAAATCTTTCAGATTGATGGTCTGTTTGTTGATGATGAGGTTATTTCTGTTTCTTGGTTTCCTTCTGACAGTCTGGCCCCTCTGCTGTAGGTCTGCTGAGGTTCACTCCAGGCCCTGCTTGCCTGGGGTTCACCTGCAGCAGCTGCTAAACAGCAAGGGTTGTTACCAGTTTTCTTCTTCTGCTATCTTTGTCCCAGAAGGATACCCGCCTAGTGTCAATCTGATCTCTCTTTTATGAGGTGTCTTTTTGGATATATAGGGGTCAGGGAGCTGCTTGAGGAGACGGTCTCTTCTTTATAGGAGCTCAAACGGTGAGCTGCGAGCTCTGTTGTTGTTCATTCAGAGCTGCTGGGCAGGTACTTTTAGGTCTGCTGTAGCAGTACTCATAAACTGCTTTTTGTTCCCAGGTGCTCTGTCCCAGGGATTTAGGGCTTTATTTATGAGTTTCTGTTATGCTGCCGCCTTCTTTTTTTTTTTTTTTTTTCTCCTTCAGACCTGCCCAGCCCAGCAAGGAGGCAGCCTAGTCACTGTAGGCCTATAGCAGCTTTGCTGAGCTGCTGTGGGCTCCGCCCAGCTGCCGAGTGAACTTCCCTGCAGTCCTGTTTATATGGGTGTAGTTAGAACTGCTTTGGGGATGGTGGCCCGCCTCTGTTGGGGTGGAGTCTCTGCTGTGGCGGGTTGCCTTGGCAACGGCGGGCTGCCTCAGCAGTGGTGGGTCGCCTTGGCGACGGCGGGCTGCCTCGGTAATGGCGGACGCCCCTCCCCCACAGAGCTTGACCGTCCCGGGTTCAGCTGCGCTTGCTGTGAAACTCTCAATCCAGAGTTTCTGGTTGCTGTTCTTTTGTGGGGGTGGGGCCAGCCGAGCCTGATCGCCTGGCTCCCTGCCTCAGAGCCTTTTTTAAATTGGTGTTCCAGTCGCCTGTTGAAGAGGCGCCGGGGTCTGTTTGTTTTCCCCTGAGGCCACTCACTGCGCTGGCTTAAACAGCGGCACTGAGGTTTGTGGCGCTTTTTTTTGTTTTTTCCCCTGGAATCTACTGTCCTGGTTCTCTGCTCAGTCCCCTTTTTGAGCCGGCGTACGGGCGACTTCCCGTGGCTCCAATCGCCAGCCAAAAGGGCCCCCGGACCGGTGTATTTTGTACGGAGAAGCGCGGCTCTGGGGCGCCGACAAAGCAGCCGCGCGGGGCAAAGCGGCAGCGCTGGCCGGCACAGCCGCGCTGGCCGAAACAGCCGCGCTGGCGACCGTGGAGCACCTCTGCCCGGGAATTTCCTAGTCTGTGGGCAATAAAAACGCGGCGTCCACTCACCCTCTGCGCTTTCACTGGGAGCTGCGATCCTGAGCTGTTCCTAAATGGCCATCTTGGATCCGGCCTCACACATAATATTAACCTTAAATGTCAATGGGCTAAATGCCCCAATTAAAAGACACAGAATGACAAGCTGGATAAAGATTCAAGCCCCATTGGTATGCTGTCTTCAAGAGACCCATCTCAGGTGCAAAGACACACATAGGCTGAAAATAAAGGGATGGAGGAAAATTTACCAAGCAAATGGAAAACAGAAAGAAGCAAGGGTTGCAATCCTAGTTTCTGACAAAACAGTGAGAAATAGACACTTACTCCAGATATGAGTTTGCCTATCCTCTCTGCCCTTTTCATGATGCCCTAACTCCAGATATGGATTTGCCAAACCTCTGCCCTTTTCATGATAGAAGAAATCTAATACAATGAACCTGTCACCAGGTAGCTGGCTGATCACCCAGAGGAATTGTGCCATATCAAGGGCTCAGTATTGGTCTCTGGTGCTGATAAATTGGGCACTCAGCTAACCTCCATCCCTGCCACCATGGCTACTTTGTTCATGGTGGATGATAACAGGGGTGTCTGGAGAAAGAAGCTGAGTGGTGTCCACAGAACGGTCATCCTATCCACTTGATTATTAAAACCCTCTCTGCTGAGGTAACCCATTGGTGAGCACTGACATGGGAGTGCTTTAAAAAAAAAACTTACATATATATATAAGTATATATATGTGTGTGTGTATATATATGTATATATATATATGGGAGTTTATTAAGTTTATTAAGTATATATATACTTTACACATAAAGGGAGTTATGTGTAACATATAATGTGTTACACATATAAATGGGAGTTTATTAAATAGTATTAACTTAATAAAATAAGTAGTAAATATAAAGTATATATACATATATATCCTATTAGTTCTGTCTAATATTATATATATTATATATATAATATACTTCATATATATATATAAAGAAACCCTCCTCTGCTGAGGTCACCCATTGGTGAGCATTCACATGGGAGTGCTTTAAAAAAAAAAACTTGTATATATATATATATATATACATATATATATATATATATATGTATATATATGTTCATATATATAGATGTGTATATATATATGTATATATATATATGGGAGTTTATTAAGTTTATTAAGTATATATATACTTTATACATAAAGAATATACATATAAATGTGAGTTTATTAAATAGTATTAACTTAATAAACTAAGTAGTATATATAAAGTATATATGCATATATATCCTATTAGTTCTGTCTAATATATACATAATATATATAATATACTTTGTATACATACAAAGCAGTTTATTAAGTAGTAACTTAATAAACTAAGTAGTATATATAAAAAATATATATACTATATATATACTACCTAGTTTATCTATAGTATATATACCATATATATATACACATATATATATATTACTTAGTTTATTAAGCTAACTCCAGCTAGTTATATAAAGTATACTATGTACATATATATACTATATACCAAGTAGTATATATACATATATATACTATATACTAAAAAGTATATATACATATAAAGTATTTGTATATATACTTTATATATACTACTATATATATAATATATAATACGTATATTATATATACTTTATATATATTTATACATAAAAGGAAGTTTATTAATATTAACTCACACGATCACAATGTCCCACAATAGGCCATCTGCAAACTGAGGAGCAAGGAAGCCAGTCTTAGTCCCAAAGCTGAAGAACACGGAGTTTGATGTTCAAGGGTAGAAAGCATCCAGCACAGCAAAAAGATGTAGCCTGGAAGCCTAAGCCAGTCTAGCCTTTTCACATTTTTTTCCTGCTTTATATTTTGGCCTCACTGACAGCTGATTGAATGGTACCCACCCAGATTAAGGGTGGGTCTGCCTTTCCCAGCCCACTGACTCAAATGTTAATCTCCTTTGGCAACAGCCTCATAGACACACCCAGGATCAACATTTTGCATCCTAAGGATTATAAATTGTTCTACTATAAGGACACATGCACACGAATGTTCATTGCAGCACTGTTTACAATAGCAAAGACCTGGAACCAACCCAAATGCCCATCAATGATAAACTGGACAGGAAATATGTGGCATATATACACCATGGAATACTATGCAGCCATAAAAAACAATGAGTTCGTGTCCTTTGTAGGGACATGGATAAACCTGGAAACCATCATTCTCAGCAAACTGACACAAGAATAGAAAATCAAACACTGCATGTTCTCACTCATAGGTGGGTGTTGAGCAATGAGAACACATGGACACAAGGAGGGGAGCATCACACACTGGGGTCTGTTGGGGGGAAATAGGGGAGGGACAGCACGGGGTGGAGAGTTGGGGAGAGACAGCATGGGGAGAAATGCCAGATATAGGTGAAGGGGAGGAAGGCAGCAAATTACACTGGCATGTGTGTACCTATGCAACAATCTTGCATGTTCTTCACATGTACCCCCAAACCTAAAATGCAACAAATAAATAAATAAATGTTTTACAATTAAAAAAAAATATTTTGCATCCTTCAATCCAATCAAGATTGGATTGTGTCTGAGTGTCAGAATAATGAGTGTCAACTTGATTGGATTGTGATTAACCATTACACCATCTGAAAAAGGTCTGATATCCAGAGCCTACACAGAACTTAAACAAACTTACAAGAAAACAAAAACCCCATTAAAAAGTGGGCAAAGGACATGAACAGACACTTCTCAAAAGAAGACATTTATGAGGCCAACAAACATAAGAAAAAAAGGTCAACATCCCTGATTATTAAAGAAACACAAATCAAAACTGCAGTGAGATATCATTTCACTCCAGTCAGAATAGTGATTATTAAAAAGTCAAGAAACAACCTTGCTGGCAAGATTGCAGAGAAAAGGAAGGCTTTTACACTGTTGTTGGAAGTGTAAATTAGTTCCACCATTGTGGAAGACAGTGTGGTCATTCCTCAAGGACCTACAGCCAGAAATAACATTTGAGCCAGCAATCCCATTACTAAGTATTTACCCAAAGGAATATAAATCATTCTATTATAAAGATACATGCACATTTATGTTCATCACAGCACTATTCACAAGAGCAAAGACATGGAATCAATCCAAATGTCCATTAGTGATAGACTGGATAAAGAAAATGTGGCACATATACACCATGGAATACTATGCAACCATAAAAAGGAATGAGATTATGTCCTTCTCAGGGATATGGATGGGGCTGGAAGCCATTATCCTCAGCAAACACACACAAGAACAGAAAACCAAACACCACTTGTTCTCACTTATAAGAGGGAGCTGAACAATGAGAACACATGGACACATGGCAGGAGAACCACACACTGGGGCCTATTGGGAGGGGGAGGAAGGAAAAGGGAGAGCATCAGGAAGAATTAGTTAGTGGGTGCTTAATAACAGGGTAATGGGTTGATCTATGCAGCAAACCACCACGGTATACACTTACCTATGTAACACGCTTAGTCATTAGGGAAATACAATTAAAACTACAATGAGATATCACTTCACACCTGTCATTTTTCCATCAAAAAGATAAGAGATAACAAGTATTGGAGAGAATATGGAGGAAAGGAACCCTGTACACTGTTAGTAGAATGTAAATTAGTATAGCCATTATGGAAAACAGTGTGGAGCTTCCTCAAAAAAACTAAAAACAGAATTACCATATGATCCAGCAGTCTCACTTCTGAGTATTTCTCTGAAAGACCTGAAATCAGTATGCCAAAGAGACAGCTACACCCCATGTTCTTTATAGCACTATTCACAGTAGCCTAGTTATGGAATCAACATAAGTGTCCATGAACTGATAAATAGATTTTTTTTGAGACAGGGTCTTGCTCTGTTGCCCAGGCTGAAGTGCAGTGACATCATCATAGCTCATTGCAGCCTTGACCTCCCTGGCTCAAGCAATCCTTCAGCCTTAGCCTCCCAAGTAGCTGGGATTACAGGTGTGGGCCACCACACCTAGCTTACATTTTTTTAGTGTGGTATATATACATAATGCAATGCAATACTATCCAACATTTAAAAAGAAGGGAATTCTGTCATTTGTGACAATATGAATAGAATTGGAGAACATCATGCTAAGTGAAATAGGTCAGGCACGGAAATATAAATACTGAATGATCTCACTCATATGTGGAATCTAAAACAATTGAACTCATAGACAGAAAGAGCAGAGTGGAAGGCTGGGGGATGGGAGAAATGGGGAGATGATAGTCAAAGTATACAAAATCTCAAATGGGAGGAATAACTTTTTTTCATTTTTTGAGTTCTATTGCACAGCATAGTGAATTTATAATAGAGTATAGTACATTTCAAATTTGTTAAGAGAGTAAATTTCAAGGGTTCTCATAATTAAAAATGCTTAGTATTTGAGGTGATGAGTATATTAACCAGCTTCATTTAATTATTCTACATTGTTTTAATAAACTATAATATTGCTTTGAACCCAATAAATTTATACAATTGTCAACTTACAATTAAAAAGTACATTTTCCTGTTCTAAATTTTACCTCAATAAAAAAGAAAGTAGGTGTTGGGTGGGCCAGCTCAGACCAAGGTGGGGGTCCAACCCAGCTTGGCCTTACACCAGCAATGTCGCTGGTGCCCAACAGAGGAGAAGCCACAAGACCATAGGGACACTGTGGTGGGCCCCTAGCCCACTACCAAGACTTAGAGAAGCAGCATGGACCTGGCTGAATCATGCACGAACCACCTCTACTCCAAGCAATTGCAGTCTCAGGGTACTCAAGACCTGGGATCATGGTGTTCCTGGCCCCTCCAGGGGACTCTCAAGGAAGTCTGTTGATTGCACAATGGTGGCACAGTTGCAAGCAAATCGGTTTCACCTTAAGTGGTTTTGAACAAATGAAGCTGTATTTTCTTAAATACATGGACCGCCCATTGTGCGACTTACAGAGTTTGTGGACCGATTTACATTGGGTTCATTGTGGCATCAGGCAGGCAGATTCAGGCGGGCAGATTCAGGTGAGTTTCCCTATCTTAGAGGACTGCTTTAACTTTTGAATCCGAGTTGCAAAGTTTGATAAATAATGGCCCTATGGGTAAGCACAGTCAAGAGACAGCAATTGAACAGAATTTGTGAAGGGTGAAGATATCCACTTTCAGACCGTGAATGGGCCCTTTGCTCCCCAGCAACCCCTAGCCCCTGCTGGCACTGGTGGACTGAAGCCACTACACCGTGGAGATGCCCATCCTGAAAAACCTAGCCACTGTGGCCTTCTGTAACACATAGTCCACAAAAGAGATCCACAAGTAGATTTAAGTGAAGCCATGGATGCCATAAGGTACCACACCATCACCCTCACCAGGGAGGACTTAGAGAGATTCAAATCTCTGAGAGTGATTGTGCAGATAGGCAGCAGCTAGGACCAGGAAAACATCAGGACTACCAGAAAGCTCGGGATCGCTCTGTGCAGCATCCTGTCTGCAGCTGTGAAACAGATAGTCAATTCCACTTCCATCTGTACCAGCAGAACATGTGGCTGTACCAGAAACTGGGGAAGCCATGTGGATACAGAAGCTAGAGCAGATCCATGAGTTCACCTCAGGAGTAGCCTGCATCCTTAGGGAGATGATGGGCCTCATCAGCTTCAATTGCACAGGGCAGGCAGTTGCTGTCCTACCCAAGGCCTTTGAATTGAGCATCATATTTTATGATCCCTACTTGCAGGATGGAACAGAATGGCTCCTGGGCCTGCAGAGGACCTACACCCTGCAGGACTTGTTGTATCAGAAGCACTGTGTCTCCTTACACTGCAATCTCAGTGAACATCACCACCACCTCTTTGATGACTTTACTATAAAGTAGATGAGGCAAGGAGCATCCCTGGCAAATGTGGCCTGGGGCGTCCTGGTAGATGAGAAAGCCTCAGCTCAGAGCCCTCAAGGAGGGCAGGAAAGGAGAGGCAGCCCTCCAAGTGCATGAATAGGAGCCCTTTAGCTTTGTTCCATGCCCATTGAAAGATGCACCAAATCTCATTTGTACTCCCCAAACTGCCTAGTATAGTGAGTAATCATCACTAAAGACAAGGAAGGCAGCTGCCACCAAGATCCGCCAACTCTTCACATCCCAGAAAGCTTAAGAAGCTGTGTGATGGGCTGGGCATGGTGGCACACCCTTATAATCCCAGCACTTTGGAAGGCTGAAGTGAGCAGATTGCTTGAGCTCAGGAGCTCAAGACCAGCCTGGCCAACATGATGAAACCCCATCTCTACAAAATATACAAAAATTAGCCGGGCATGGATGTGTTCCCATAAACCTAGCTACTCAGGAGGCTGAGGCACGAGAATTACTTGAATCTGGGAGGCAGAGGCTGCAGCAAGCTGAGATTGCACCACTTTAAAAAAAGAAATAGAAAGAAAACTGTGTGAACAAGGAATTCTTTGTCACATCAGTTCTTGGTCAATAATAAACCAGCAAGCAATTCATCCCGAGATCAATGCTGTGTGCACAGATATCTGTCAAACATGGTGGATCTAGCTCCAGGAGGAGTTCCTGCAGCCATGGAAGGGACCATCCCTAGAGGCATTCCAGTGGCTCACAATCTCCCTACCCTGGCACACGCTTTGCAAGCTCCCTCTCCCAACTGGCCCATAAAACATGGGGACAATCAAGAACACCCCAATGAGGCCAGGTGCAGTGGCTCACCCCTCTAATTCCAGCACTTTGGGAAGCTCAGGTGGGTGGATCACTAAGGAAAGTGTTTGAGACCAGCCTGAGCAACATGGTGAAACCCTGTCTCTACCAAAAACATACAAAAATTAGCCAGGCATGGTGGTGGGTACCTGTAGTCCCAGCTACTCAGGAGGTTGAGGCACAAGAGTTGCTTGAATTGGGAGGTGGAGGTTCCAGACAGTGCCACTGCATTCCAGCTTGGGCAATAGAGGGAGATTGTATCATAAATAAATAAATAAATAAACACCCCAACCAGCAATATCAGAGAATGCCAAAAGGTAATTATTCAGATAAACTTGAGACCAAGAGACAAAAAAAAAAAAAAAAAAAAAAAAAAAAATTGATGAAGAGACTAGGAATTTGATGGTCTTTTTAAACTGATTCTAGATATATGCATCATTAATATTGCAGTGTTAAAACTAGCTAGAAAATTGAAGATGTCCTCTGCTTACAGAAGAGCTGAAAGACTAGGATGTGATTTATTAACTACCAGCTGCTGATATTGTTGTTAAGTTTTTCATCTGTGCATTAAACCACAAAGAATAAATAGATATGTTTCCTTTATCAGTCCTTTGGGCACAGCACGTCCTCAATACCCTGCTCCAAAATGTTGCATTAAGAGTTCCAAACACCAAAATAAAAAATGTTAAGAGGAAATACCCATCTTAAGACTCTAGTCCCTTCAGGCTACAGAGGCTGGTTACCTCTTTTTGTAATAGGAACATTACATTACTACAAAATGGAGACAAAATTGTTTGCCTGTGTTAGACATCTGCATGCATAGGATTGAAGGCAGCACAGACTCCTGTACAGAGAAGTGTCTTTCACATCTGAACTGCATACTAAGTGGGCAAGTTGGTTTTAAATCCAGTAAACCCTTCTGATGATGGGAGAAAATAGTATTAAGTTTCATTACCTGTTTTTACTCAAATATGTTTTCTCAGTTTCAAATCATCTGCTATTTTATTAAGTGGAAAGTCTTCAACCAAAAGGGTTCAATAAAATAATGTTGTATTTCTTTATATCTCAGGAATTAATTTTTTTGATACTGTCAGCTTTTCTATGAACAACCCTACTTTTTTTAGACATTGATAAAGTTTTCTTTTCTTCCTGTGATATACAAGAACATGTCACATGTATTAGACGTGACTGATTTTAACAAATCCTACCAGATTTGTATCAACAAGTTACATGCTCTATTCAAAGTCTTTTGCGAATCATTGCCTTTTTGTTTAAAAAGATGGCCTAGGCCGGGCATGGTGGCTCACACTTGTAATCCCAGCACTTTGGGAGGCCGAGGCAGGCAGATCCCGAGGTCAAGAGAGTGAGACCATTCTGGCCAATATGGTGAAACCCCATCTCTACTAAAAATGTAAAACTTAGCTGGGCATGGTGGCACATGCCTGTAGTTCTAGCTACTTAGGAGACTATGGCAG
Organism: Sapajus apella; assembly: GCF_009761245.1. Lineage (NCBI taxonomy): Eukaryota > Metazoa > Chordata > Mammalia > Primates > Cebidae > Sapajus > Sapajus apella. Next base: position 1,193,517 of record NW_022436998.1, read on the forward strand.
GATAATCATTTGAACCTGGAAGGCAGAGGTTGCAGTGAGCCAAGATCGTGCCACTACACTCCAGCCTGGGCAACAGAGGGAGACTCCATCCCAAAACAACAACAATAAAAAAAAATGATGACCTATTCTGAGCCGTTGTATAAGTATTTTACTGCTTTTGTGACAAAAGAAAAACTTCAAAACTGTCCCAAATAGAAAAATAATGGCTATTAGAGATTGCTGGCAAGATGGCCAAATAGGAAAAGCTCCCGTGTGCAGGTCCTAGCAAGATCAATGCAGAAGGTGGGTGGTTTCTGCATTTTCAACTGAGGTACCTGGATCATCTCATTGGGATTGGTTGGACAATGGGTGCAGCCTAAAAAGGGCAAGTTGAAGCAGGGTGGGGCACCCTCCCAGGGAAGCACAAGGGGTTGGGGAACTCCCTCTCCTAGCCAGGGGAACTCCCTCTCCTATCCAAGGGAATCCATCAGAGCCTGTACCTTGCACTCCAGCATAGATACTGCACTCTTCCCATGGTCTTCACAACCAACAGACCAGAAGATTCCTTCCTATACCTACACCACCACCAGGGCCATGGGTTTCCAGTACAAAACTGGGCAGCCATTTGGGCAGACACTGAGCTAGCCACAGCAGTTTTTGTTCTTGCTTTTTTTCATAACCTAGTGGCACCGGAAATGCCAGTGAGACAGAAATGTTCACTCTGCTGAAAGAGGGCTGAAGCCCAGAAGCCAAGTGGTCTGTATCAACAGGGCCCACCCTCACAGAGACCAGTAAACTAACATCCACTGGCTTGAAATTCCTTCAGCCAGCACAGCAGTCTCAGCCCGACCTGGGACATGGGATCTTGGTAGTGGGAGGGTTGTCCACCATTGCTGAGGCTCAATGACTTGATGGAGCTGAAAAATACAGCATGAGAACTTCGTGAAGCATACACAAGTTTCAATAGCCAAATTGATCAAGCAGAAGAAAGGATAGCAGAGATTGAAGATCAACTCAATGAAATAAAGTGAGAAGGCAAGATTAGAGAAAAAAGAGTGAAAAGAAATGAACAAAGTCTCCAAGAAATATAGGATTATGTGAAAAGACCAAATCTATGTTTGATCAGTATACCTGAAAGTGACGGGGAGAATGAAACCAAGTTGGAAAACACGCTTAAGGATATTATCCAGGAGAACTTCCCTAACCTGGTAAGGCAGGCCAACATCCAAATACAGGAAATACAGAGAACACCACAAAGATATTCCTCAAGAATAGCAACCCCAAGGCACATAATCGTCAGATTCACCAGGGTTGAAATGAAGGAAAAAATGCTAAGCAGAGCCAGAGAGAAAGGTTGGGTTACCCACAAAGGGAAGCCCATCAGACTAACAGCAGATCTCTCAGCAGAAACCTGACAAGCCAGAAGAGAGTGGGGGCCAATATTCAACATTTTTAAAGAAAAGAATTTTCTGCCCAGAATTTCATATCTAACCAAACTAGGTTTCATAAGCAAAGGAGAAATAAAATCCTTTACAGACAAGCAAATGCTGAGACATTCTGTCACCACCAGGCCTGCCTTATAAGAGCTACTGAAGAAAGCACTAAATATGGAAAGGAAAAACCAGAATCAGCCACTGCAAAAACATACCAAATTGTAAAGACCATTGACACTATGAAGAAACTGGGCAAAACAACAAGCTAGCATTGTAATGGCAGGATCAAATTCATAGACAATAATATTAACATTAAATGTAAATGTGCTAAATGCCCCCATTAAAAGACACAGACTGGCAAATTGAATAAAGAGTCAAGACCCATTGGTGTCCTATATTCAGGAGACCCATCTCATGTGCAAAGACACACATAGGCTCAAAATAAAGGGATGGAGAAGTATTTACCAAGCAAATGGAAAGAAAAAAAAAATCCCAGTCTCTGATAAAACAGACATTAAACCAACAAAGCTCAAAAGAGACAAAGAAGGGCATTGCATAATGGTAAAGTGATCAATGCAACAAGAAGAGCTAATTATCCTAAATATATATGCACCCAATACAGGAACACCCACATTCATAAAGCAAGTTTTTAGAGACCTACAAAGAAACTTAGACTCCCACACAATAATAGTGGGAGAATTTAACACCTCACTGTCAATATTAGACAGATCAATGAGACAGAAAATTAACAAGAATATTCAGGACTTGAACTCAGCTCTGGACCAAGCGGACCTAACAGACATCTACAGAACTCTCCACCCCAAATCAACGGAATACACATTCTTCTAAGCACCACATCACATCTACTCTAAAATTGACCACATAATTGGAAGTAAAACACTCCTCAGCAAATGTAAAAGAATGGAAATCATAACAAATGGTCTCTCAGACCATAGTGCAATCAAATTAGAACTCAGGATTAAGAAACTCATTCAAAACTGCACAGCCACATGGAAACTAAACAACCTGCTCCTGAGTGACTACTGGATAAATAACAAAATGAAGGTAGAAATAACAATGTTTTTGAAACCAATGATAATTACAATACAACATAGTGTGTCCCTGCCTGGCAGCTCTGAAGAGAACAGCAGATCTCAAATCACAGCATTTGAGCTCTAATAAGGAACAGACTGCCTCTTTAAGTGGGTCGCTCCACAATGCCCACAAGAGAAAGCAGGAAACATCTAAAATTGACACCCTAACAACACCATTAAAAGTACTAGAAAAGCAAGAGCAAACAAATTCAAAAGCTAAAAGAAGACAAGAAATAATTAAGATCAGAGCAGACTAAAGGAGATAGAGACACGAAAAACTGTTCAAAACATCAGTGAATCCAGGAGCTGACTTTTTTTTAGAAGATCAACAAAATAGATAGACCACCAGCCAGACTAATAAAGAAGACAAGAGAGCAGAATCAAATAAATGCAATAAAAAATGATAAAGGGGATATTACCACCAATCCCACATAAATACAAACTACCATCAGAGGATACCATCAACACCTCTATGAAAATAAACCAGAAAATCAAGAAGAAATGGATAAGTTCCTGGACGCTTACACCCTCCCAAGACTAAACCAGGAAGACGTTGAATCCCTGCATAGACCAATAACAAGTTTTGGAATTGAGGCAGCAATTCATAGCCTACCAACCAAAAAAAGTTCAGGACCAGATGGTTTCACAGCCGAATTCTACCAGAGGCACAAAGAGGAGCTGGTATCATTCCTTCTGAAACTATTCCAAACAATAAAAAAGGAGGGAATCCTCCGTAACTCATTTGTGAGGCCATCATCCTCCTAATACCAAAAGATGGCAGAGACACAACAAAAAATAAATAAAATTTCAGGCCAATATCCCTGAAGAACATCGATGTGAAAATCCTCAGTGAAATACTGGCAAACTGAGTCCAGCAGCACATCAAAAAACTTATTCACCATGATCAAGTCACCTTCATCCCTGGGATGCAAGGCTGGTCCAACATATGCAAATCAATAAACATAATCCATCACATAAACAGAACAAATAGATACAGAGAAGACCGTCAATAAAATTCAACAGCCCTTCATGCTAAAAACTCTCAATAAGCTAGGAATTGATGGAACTTATCTCAAAGTAGTAAGAGTTATTTATGACAAATCCACAGCCAATATCATGCTGAATGGGCAAAAACTGGAAGCATTCTCTTTGAAAATCAGCACAAGACAAGGATGCCCTCTCTCACCACTCCTATTCAACATAGTGTTGGAAGTTCTGGCCAAGGCAATCAGGCAAGAGAAAAAAATAATAGTTATTTAATTAGGAAAAGAGGAAGTCAAATTGTCTCTATTTGCAGATGACATAATTGTATATTTAGAAGACACCATCATCTCAGCCCCAAATCTCCTTAAGCTGATAAGCAACTTCAGCAAGTCTCAGGATACAAAATCAATGTTCAAAATTCAAAAGTAATCCTATACAGCAATAACAGACAAACAGAGAGCCAAGTCATGAGTGAACTCTCATTCAAAATTGCTACAAAGAGAATAAAATATTTAGGAACACAACTTACAAAGGATATAAAATATTAACGAATACAACTTATAAGGAGAACTACAAACCACTGCTCAAGGAAATAAGAGAGGACACAAACAAAAAAACATTCCATGCTCATGGTTAGGAAGAGTCAATATTGTGAAAATGGCCATACTGCCCAAAGTAATTTATAGATTCAGTGCTATCCCCATCAATATGCCATTGACTTTTTTCACAGAATTGGAAAAAACTACTTTATATTTCATGTGGAACCAGAAAAAGAGCCCACACAGCAAAGACAATCCTAAGCAAAAAGAACAAAGCTGGAGGCAACACACTTCCTGACTTCAAACTATCCCACAAGGCTGCAGTAATCAAAACAGCATAGTACTGGTACAAAAACAGATATATAGACCAATGGACAGAACAGAGGCATCAGAAATAATGCCACACATCTACAACCAACTGATCTTTGACAAACCTGACAAAAACAAGCAATGGGGAAAGAATTCCCTATTTAAGAAATGGTACTGGGAAAACTGGCTAGCCATATGCAGAAAGCTGAAACTGGATCCCTTCCTTACACTTTATACAAAAACTAACTTAAGATGGATGAAAGACCTAAATGTAAGACCTAAAACCATAAAAACTCTAGAAGAAAGCCTAGGCAATACCATTCAGGACATACACATGGGCAAAGACTTCCTAACACACCAAAAGCAATGGCACCAAAAGCCAAAATAGACAAATGGGATCTAATTAAACTAAAGAGCTTCTGCACAGCAAAAGAAACTCATCAGAGTGAACAGGCAACTTACAGAATGGGAGAAAATGTTTGCAATCTCTCCATCCAACAAAGGGCTAATATCCAGAATCCACAAAGAACTTAAACAAATTTACAAGAAAAAAACAAACAACCCCATCAAAAAGTGGGTGAAGGATATGAATAGACACTTCTCAAAAGACATTTATGCAGTCAACAAACATATGAAAAAAAGTTCATGATCACTGGTCATTAGAGAAATGCAAATCAAAACCACAATGAGATACCATCTCATGCCAGTTAGAATGGTGATCATTAAAAAGTCAAGAGACAACTGATGCCAAAGAGGATGTGGAGAAATAGGAACACTTTTACACTGTTGGTGGGAGTGTAAATTAATTTAGCCATTTACACAGTGAGACGATTCTTCAAGGATCTAGAACCAGAAATACCATTTGACGCAGCAATCCCATTACTGGGTATATATCCAAAGGAGTATAAATCATTCTATTATAAACGCACATGCACACATATGTTTATTGCAGCACTGTTCACAATAGCAAAGACTTGGAACAAACCCATATGCCCATCAATGTTAGACTGGATAAAGAAAATTTGGCAAATATACACCATGGAATATTATGCAGCCATAAAAAACGATGAGTGTGTGTCCTTTGTAGGGACATGGATGAACCTGGAAACCATCATTCTCAGCAAACTGACACAAGAACAGAAAATCAAACACTGCATGTTCCCACTCATAGGCGGGTGTTGAACAATGAAAACACATGGATGCAGTGAGGGGAGCATCACACTCTGAGGTCTGTTGGGGGGAATTAGGGGAGGGACAGCGGGGGGTGGAGAGTTGGGGAGGGATAACTTGGGGAGAAACGCCAGATATAGGTGATGGGGAGGAAGGCAGCAAATCACACTGCCATGTGTGTACCTATGCAACAATCCTGCATGTTCTTCACATGTACCCCAAAACCTAAAATGCAATAAAATATTTTTAAAAAAGAAAATGTGGCACATATACACCATGGAATACTATACAACCATAAGAAAAGATGAGTTCATGTCCTTTGCAGAGACATGGATGAAGCTGGAAACCATCATTCTCAGCAAACTAACACAAGAACAGAAAACCAAATACCACATTTTCTCACTCATTAGTGGGAGCTGAACAATAGTTGAACAATGAAAACACATGGACACAGGGAGGAGAACATCACACACCAGAGTTGGGGGTGGGGACCTAGGGGAAGGATACTATTAGAAGAAATACATAACAGGGTGATAGATAGAGCAAACCACCATGGCACGTGTATATCTATATAACAAACCTGCACATTCTGCACATGTACCCCAGAACTTAAAGTATAATAAATTTTAAAAAAGAAAAATGGCTATCAGATGTATGTTTTATTTCAGTGTAAGTTACCATTACTATATTTGTTTATTGCAAAGGTGGACATTTAGCATTCAGTGCAATTCCCAGTAAAAAAAAATAAATAAAAAATGCTGTTAAGTTCGGAAATTCAGTTACATCTGAATAATGTGAAAGTTCTCCACTTGAGATGTTCAAAGCAACTGCATTGTCAATTAACCAATTCCCAACTGTTGTTACTCCAGGATTCTATCTACCTATACCATAACCAGACTCAAGAATACTGACAATTACCTCATGTCATAGAAAGTTAAATTAAATATTAAAACCTCACACAAGTCCATCATTATCAAATCATGGCATCCTTAAGATACAATAGTGCGTTAGAGCTAAGTCAATTCAAAAAACAAAGTTGCTTGACTTTTAGAGTTTTTATTTTAATTTAACCCAAAGCAAAATTATCTGGCTCAGGTGAGGAAAGTGAACCTTGAAACTCTTTTGCCAATAACCAAACAATTGTGACATTTACAACTGTTGTAAAATAATTTACATCAGCCATTCCATAGGTTGATATAGTAAAATAATGTACATCACCCATTCCATGGCTCTCCCTTTTTAAATAACATTAAACCTTTATACTAAAAAAATATATATATGTTTCTACCTTGTATTTTTGTATCAGCAGTGGCAAGCAAAAAATGTTTTCATTTTTTTGCTGTTGTTTATTTTTTCAGTGGCCAGTTACTATAATTTGGTTTTTGTTTTTTTAATTTTTTTGTTTTAAAAAATATTTGGTTTTGTTTTGTTTTTGAGATGGGGTCTTGCTCTGTCACCCAGATTAGAGTGCAGTGATGCAATGTCAGCTCACTGCAACCTCCACCTCCCATGTTCAAGCAATTCTCTTGCCTCAGCCTCCCAAGCAGCTGTGATTATAGGCCAGCTGGGATTATAGGCCACCACCATGCTGGCTAATTTTTGCATTTTCAGTAGAGACAGGGTTTCACCATCTTGGCCAGGCTGGTCTCAAACTCTTGACCTCGTGATCCACCTGCCTTGGCCTCCCAAAGTGCTGGGATTACAGGCATGAGCCTCTGTGCCTAGGCATGTTTCATTTTGTTTTTGAGAAAGGACCTTGTTCTGTTGCCCAGGATTGAGTACAGTGGCACCATCATGGCTCACTGCAACCTTGACTTCCTGGGATGAATATGTGTTTCTCCCAGCCTCCAGAGTAGCTAAGACTGCTGTTATAGGCCACCTCACCCAGGTAATTTTTGTAGAGATAAGGTTTTGCCCAGGCTAGTCTCAGAATTTATGCAATCTGCTAACCTCAGCTTCTCAAAGTGTTGGGTTTACAGGCATGAGCCTGGCCAAAAATGACATTTTTAAACTGTCATTTATAATGCCAAAAAAACTATGTACCCATTAATCTAAGAAATTACATACAAAAACTCTCCAAAAAACTATAACACTTTATGGAGAGGCATTTGAGAAAACAAATAAACGGAGGGATATATCAAGTCCATTGATTGGAAGACTCAATAGTATAAATTCTCAATTCTTATTAGAAATTATTAATTCTCTCCAAACTTACCAGTAGAATCGTGCAACTTCAGTCAAATCCCAACAGCCTTTTCTTCTTTTCCTTTTTGTTTTATTATGGTTTGGGTTTTGAGATGGGGTTTCACTCTTTCACTCAGGCTGGAGTGTAGTAGTGTGTTCACAGCTCATTGCAACCTCTACCTCCTGACCTGAAGCAATCCTCCCACCTCAGCCTTCCAAGGAGCTGGGACTATAGGAGCACACAATTATGCCTGGCTAATTTTTTAATTTTTCTGTAGAGACAGTGGTCACACTATGTTGCCCAGGCTGGTCTCAAACTCCTGGACTCAAGCCATCCTCCCACCTGGGCATCCCAAAATGTTGGAATTACAGGCATGAGCCACTATGTCTGACTTTTTTCTTTTTTGAAATATTTGACAGGCTGACTCCAAAACTTGTTTAAAAATGCAAAGACAAGTAATAGGAGGAGGAGGGGGAAGAAAAGGAAAAGGATAATTTTACTCTACCAGAAATCGAACTTGTCATAAAACTAAGTAATAGGTGATAGACACAGTGACAGAACAGAATATGTGGATTCTCAATTTATGAAAATGACAGCATAGTCTCTTCAATGAATAGTGCTGGGAAAATTATTAAATATGTATCATTATGAAACATGAAATAGGTAGGGCACAGTGGCTCACACCTGTAATCCCAGCACTTTGGGAGGCCAAGGCGGGTGGATCACGAGGTCAGGAGATCGAGGCCTTCCTGGTCATGATGAAATCCTGTCTCTACTAAAATACAAAAAAAATTAGCCAGGCATGGCGGCATGCGCCTGTAGTCCCAGCTACTCTGGAGGCTGAGGCAGGAGAATCGCTTGAACCCAAGGGACAGAGGTTGAAGTGAGTCGAGATCATGCTACAGCACTCCAACCTGGTGACAGAGCAAGGCTCTGTCTCAAAAAATAAAAATAAATTAAAATAAAAAATAAAACATGAAATGGACTACTACATGCTACCATACACAAAAATCACCTTCAGATGTATTATAGGCCAAATAAAAAAGGCAAAATTTTAAAGCTTTTAAATAACTTAGAAGAAAATCTTAAGAAAGGGAAGAATTTTTTTTACATAAAATATGAAAGGCATTAATCATAACGGGAAAGAAGCACAAATGTGATTGTATTAAAATTAAAAGTGTATATATGTGTGTATGTGCATGTGTGCCAGGGTCAACGTATAATTATTTTTATAGCATCATTGTTCCTAACAGCCAAAAACTAGAAAAAACCCACATGTATCAACAGTAATATAAATAAATTTTATATACTCATACAGTGAAATACTTTATAGAAATGAAAATTAATAAACGAGATACATGAAACAACTTAGAAGAATTCTAAAGACATAATACTGATGTAAAAAGTCAGGCACAAAGACATACAGACTGAATTATTCTATTTAAATAAAGTTTGTTATTGGCTGAATTATGCCTTCCAAAATTCACATGTTGAAGTTCCAAGCCCAATACCTAAGGATGTAAACATTTTCATTATGCCTTTACTGCTACTCATGCCCCTACTCTGCTATTTTACATTACTTAAAACTGTCATCCAGAATTCAGATTCAACCAGTTGCCTGTTAATTTCATCCACTGTTTGACACACCTTCCAGGTCCATTTATGTGGATCCAGCCAATCTCTTTATCCTCACTATTCTCTGGGTCCCTGACCCACGATTCCCTAGATTGTCTGTGTCCCTCAGTGTCTCATTCAAAGTTAACATTGCCTCGGGTGATTTCTTTGATGCATATTTTTCAGATTCTAATCAGCCTAATCTAATCACAATCTTCTGTGATGACCCATTTAAATATGACAGCACATTGTTTACCATTATCCTGTGTGTGTGTGTGTGTGTGTGTGTGTGTGTGTGTGTGTGTGTATGTGTGTGTGTGTGTTCTGTCTAGCCTCAAAGTATAAGCTTTTATGTAGTAGGAATCATAACTACTAAATATTTTACCTTTTACATTTTTTAATGCTTGGAAAGTGTGAAAATCACTTATAGTTCTTAGATATTTAAATATATTTCAGATATCACGTTTCTGGCATGCCTGAATATCAATGGGAGAAACAATTAGCCAGTGACTTACATAAGCAGTGAGAACCAAGCAGCCACTCAATGGGTCACAGTCTACCTGTACCCTATTAATCAGGAAACAGCCTCAATGAACTCTAAAGGGTTGTTGAGGCACAGAAGAGCTTAGAAGAGCTTTTTAACATTCTCCAAAACAAAGTTTTGAGGGAAGTAATATTTTTCATCAAAAAAGGAAAAACAACCAGACAAAAACAAGCAATGGGGAAAGGATTCCCCGTTTAATAAATGGTGTTGGGAAAACTGGCTAGCCATATGCAGGAAGCTGAAACTGGACCCCTTCCTTACACTTTATACAAAAATTAACTCCAGATGGATTAAAGATTTAAACATAAGAACTAACACCATAAAAACCCTAGAAGAAAACCTAGGCAAAACCATTCAGGACATAGGCACAGGCGAGGACTTCATGACTAAAACACCAAAAGCAATGGCAACAAAAGTCAAAATAGACAAATGGGACCTAATTAAACTTAAGAGCTTCTGCACTGCAAAAGAAACTATCATTAGAGTAAACAGGTAACCAACAGAATGGGAAAAAGCTTTCGCAATCTACCCATCAGAAAAAGGGCTAATATCCAGAATCTACAAAGAACTAAAGCAGATTTACAGGAAAAAAAACAAACCCATTCAAAAGTGGGCAAAGGATATGAACAGACACTTTTCAAAAGACAACAAATATGCGACCAACAAACATGAAAAAATGCACATCATTGGTCATTAGAGAAATGCAAATCAAAAGCACAATGAGATACCATCTCACACCAGTTAGAATGGCTATCATTAAAAAATCTGGAGACAACAGATGCTGGAGAGGTTGTGGAGAAATAGGAATATTTTTACGCTGTTGATAGGAGTATAAATTAGTGCAACCATTGTGGAAGACAGTGTGGTGATTCCTCAAGGATCTAGAAATAGAAATTCCATTTGACCCAGCAATCCCATTACTGGATATATACCCAAAGGATTATAAATTGTTCTATCATAAAGACACATGTACACATATGTTCATTGCGGCACTGTTTACAATAGCAAAGACCTGGAACCAACCCACATGCCCATCGATGATAGACTGGACAAAAAAAATGTGGCACATATACATCATGGAATACTATGCAGCCATAAAAAACAATGAGTTCATGTCCTTTGTAGAGACATGGACGAACCTAGAAACCATCATTCTTAGCAAACTGACACAAGAATAGAAAACCAAACACCACATGTTTTTACTCATAGGTGGGTGATGAACAATAAGAACACCTGGGCACAGAGAAGGGAACAACACTCACAGGGCTAGGTAGGGAGGTGGAGGGGAGGGGAGAGGAGGACAGTGGGGGTGCAGGGAGGAGGGGGAAGGATAACACTGGGAGAAATGCCTGATGTAGGCAACGGTGTGGGGCATGGACACAGCAAACCACCATGGCATGTATGTACCTATGCAACATTCCTGCAGGATGCAGGATGTGCACATGTACCCCAGAGCCCAAATACAATTAAAAAAAAAAAAAGGAAAAACATTATAAAGCTAAAAAAGATAGATCTAATAATTTATTCAGCAGCATTTATAGGTTTCTACTATGTGTCAGGCACTTTGCTAAGCACAAGGAAGCAAAAGATTAAAATATATAATATATATGTTATATATAAGTGTATATGGTATATGTATATATGTATAACTATAAATATATAACATATATATTTATATATCTCTACCAGTAAAAAATATATAACCATGAATGAAACATAATACTTTATTTCAAACATATTAATGCTTAAAATTTAAGGTAAGAGCTTACAAAGATTATCAAATGTAATAGTCAACTTTTGTATTACATTCCATTTTACTGTTTGAAACGCATTTCAATACCTTCATCCAGTTTGTTTTCTCATCATAAGCCTCCATGGAAATCCAGATACATATTATCACAAATCCTATTTTTCAGCTGAGGAAATGACAGTTGAAAAAGGTCAGTCTCAGGTTGATTGGTGCAGCAAACCACCATGACACATACCTATGTAACATACCTATGTATGTTACATACATACCTATGTAACAAAACTGCATACATACCTATGTAACAAAACTGCATGTTCTGCACATGTATCCCAGAACCTAAACTATAATAAAAAAAAAAAAAAAAAGAAAAGGAAAAGGTCAGTCTAAGTTACCTGTCTAGGATTCCAATTAGCAAAAGTACCAGAACTTGGCCTCAGTGTTTATCAAGCAAAAGAGGCTGCCTCTAGAGAAAACACAGGGAAGTGGCCTAAATGATGAACTGATCCAATCTTTTATTTTATAATGAAGAAACTGTAGACAAGAGAAGTTAATGAATACTGCTAGAAGTAAGCTGAAGTATAATTACTTTAGGCTACTTAGTTTATTAATAATACTCTGTACTCCAGGCCAGATATGGTGGCTCATGCCTGTAATCCCAGCACTTTGAGAGGTTGAGGCGGGTGGGTGGATCCTGAGGTCAGGAGTTCGAGGCCAGCCTGACCAACACAGAGAAATCCCCTTCTCTACTAAAAAAAACAAAAACAAAAAAAATCAAAAAATTAGCTGGGCATGGTGGCACATACCTGTAATCCCAGCTACTTGGGAGGCTGAGACAGAAGAATCACTTGAACCCAGGGAGTGGAGGTTGTGGTGAGCTGAGATCATGCCATTGCACTCCAGCCTGAAAAAAAAAAAGAAATACAAGTAATTGCTTACAAGATGGACTGCCACTAGGTAACTTTGTGAACTGTTCCTCTGATTTTCATCACACTCAATCATAACATAAGGCTCCCTGCTGCAGTGCCCTGTCCTCCTGTTTCAGACTACACTTATCCTGGCATCAGCTGGTGCTCCAGAATTGTCCCCATCTCATCACTGCAGATTGGTGCTTCTCAATCCTATGCTGATGCTCTTAACTTCCTTAAGAGAGAACGAAGTAATATAATCAAGAGACATTAAAGGTGCTCATAGGAAGAAAGGCCTTACCCGAATTTGGTGGGAATGCAGATTGGTGCAGCCACTGTGGAAAACAATATGGAGGGTCCTAAAGAAATTAAAAATAAAACTACCATGTGATCCACCTGTCCCTCTTCTGGGTATATACTCAAGGAAATGAAATCACCAGCTTGTAAAGATACCTGTTTCAATAGTTCATTCTCACATTGCTATAAGGAACTACCTGAGACTGGATAATTCATAAAGAAAAGGTTTAATTGACTCACAGTTCCACAGGCTGTACTGGAAGCATGGCTGGGGAGGCCTCAGAAAACTTACAATCATGGTGAAAGGGGAAGCAGGCACATTTTCACATGGTGGAGCAAGAGGTGGAAAGTGAGATAGAGGAAGTGCTATACATTTTTACAACAACCAGATCTTGTGAGAATTCACTCACTATCATGAGAACAGCATGGGGTAAGGCTGCCCCAATGATTCAATCACCTTCCACCAGACCCCTCCTCCAACACTGCAGGTTACAATTCAACATGATTTGTAATTCAACAAGATTTGGATGGGGCCATGGAGCCAAATCATATCTTTCTGCCCTTAGCCACTCCCAAATCTCATGTACTTCTCACATTTCAGAACACAATCATGCCTTCCCAACAGTCCCCCAAAATGTTAACTCATTCCAGCATTAACTCAAGAGTCCAAGTCCAAAGTGTCATCTAAGACAAGGCAAGTCCCTTCCACCTATGAGCCTGTAAAATCAAAAACAAGTTAGTTACTTCCCAGACACAGTGGGGACACTGGCATTGGATAAATGCTCTCATTCCAAAAGGGAGAAATCAGCCAAAACAAAGGGGCTATAGCTCCCATGCAAGTTCAAAACCCAGCAGGGTAGTCATTAAATCTTAAAGCTCTAAAATAATCTCCTTTGACTCCACGTCTCCCATCCAGGCCACATTGACATGGGGGGTGGGCTCCCAAGGCCTTGGGCAGCTCTGCCCCTGTGGCTTTGCATGGTGCAGCCCCCTCAGCTGCTTTCATGGGCTGGCATTGAGTGCCTGCATCTTTTCCAGGTGCATGGTGCAAGCTGTCAGTGGATCTACCATTCTGGGATCTGGAGAAAGTGGCCCTCTTCTTCCAGCTCCACTAGGTGGTGTCCCAGTGGGAACTCTGTGTGAGGGCTCAAATCCCACATTTCCCCTCCACCCTGCCGTAGTAGAGGTTCTCCATGAGGACTCCACCCATGCAGCAGACTTCTGCCTGGAAATCCAGGCATTTCCATACATCCTCTAAAATCTAGGTGGAGGGTCCCATGCTCTTGCCCTCTGCCAACCCACAGGCTTAACACTACATGGAAGCTGCCAAGGTTTGGAACTTGCACCCTCTGAAGCAATGACCTGAGCTGTACTTTGGCCCCTTTTAGTCACAGCTAGGGTTGGAGTCACCAAGATGCAGGGCACCATGCCCTGAGGCTGCACAGAGCAGCAGGGCCCTAACCTACAAAATCATCTTTCTCTCCTAGACCTCTAGGCCTGTGATGGGAGGAGCTGCTGTGAAGGTCTCTGAAAAGCCTTGGAGGCATTTTCCCCATTGTCTTGGCTATTAACATTTGGCTTCTCTTTACTTATGCAAATTTCTAAAGCAGGCTTGACTTCATCCCCAGAAAATGGGTTTTCTCTTTTCTACAATATGATCAAGCTGCAAATTTTCCAAACATCTATACTCTGCTTCCTTTTTAAATATGAGTTCCAGGCAGGTGCGGTGGCTCATGCCTGTAATCCCAGCGCTTTGGGAGGCCAAGGCAGGTGGATTGCCTGAGGTCAGGAATTCGAGAGAAGTCCAGCCAACATGGCGAAACCCTATCTCTACTAAAAATACAAAAATAGTAGCTGGGTATGGAGGCATGTGCCTGTAATCCCAGCTACTCTGGAGGCTAGACAGGGGAATTACTTGAACCAGAGAGGTGGAGGTTGCAGTGAGCCAATATCATACCATTCCACTCCAGCCTGGGTGACAGAGAGAGACACTGTCTCCAAAAAAAAAAGAGTTCCAGTTTCAGATAATCTCTTTGGGCATGCATGGGAGTGTATGCTGTTAGAAGAAGCCAGGTCCCCTCTTGAATGCTTTGCTGCTTAGAAACTTCTTTTGCCAGATATCCTAAATCTTCTCTTTCAAGTTCAAAGTTCCACAGATCCCTCTAGCAGCAGGAAAATGTCACCAGTCTCTTTGCTAAAGGATAGCAAGAGTGACCTTTACTCCACTACCTAATAAGTTTCTCATCTCCATCTGAGACCTCCTCAGCCTGGGCTTCATTGTCCATATCACTATCAGCATTTTGATCACAACCATTGAACAAGCCTCTAGGACATTCCAAACTTTCCTTCATCTTCCTGCCTTCTTCTAAGCATTCCAAACTATTCCAACCTCTGTCCTCTGTCAGAACTGGAAATGTGCAAAAAGGGTAGGTTTTAGGTACGTTACCACATACAAACAAATGTACCCGGCTGGGTGCAAGTGGCTCATGCCTCTAAGTCCAGTACTCTGGGAGGCTGAAGCAGGAGGATTGCTTGAGTCCAGGAATTAATAGGTTATTCAGCTAAAAATTGCTCCAAGGTATTTTTTTTTTAAAGCAAAAAGAGCTAAAAACAAAGTTGCAAAGAACAAAGTAAAAACCAAGCAGTAACTAATAACAGGAAAATCTGCAAAAGATGGCACAATCTTTATCATATCTGTTGTTGAAAAGAGTCAAACTCTGTAAATTATTTGAAGAGATTAATTCTGAGCCAAATATGAGTGACCATGCTCCTGTGACACAACCACCAGGATGTTCTAAGAACATGTGTCCAAGGTGGTCAGGGTGCAGCTTGGTTTTAGGGAGACATGGGACTTTAACCAAATATTGTCAAGAAATACATTTTAGGGAGATATGGGACTTTAACCAAATATTGTCAAGAAATACATTTTAGGGAGATATGGGACTTTAACCAAATATTGTCAAGAAATACATTGGTTTGGTCCAGAAAGGTGGGACAACTCAAAGTGGTGGGGGTGGTAGGGCAGAGCTTCCAGCTTATAGGTAGATTTTAAAATGTTCTGGTTGACAATTGGTTGAGTTTATCTGAAGACCTAGGATCAATAGAAAAGAATGTCTGGGTTAAGATAAAGGATTGTGGAGACCAAAATTCTTATTTGCAGAGGAAGCCTTAGGTAGTAAACAGAATAGGTTGTAAAATATTTCTTTTCAGTCTTAAAGTCTGTGTTGATGTTAATGCTGGACAGGTATAATGAGGCATGTCCAACCCCCACTTCCTATCTTGGCCTCAACCAGTCTTTCAGGTTAAATTTTAAGAATTCCCTAGATGACAAGGAAGTCCATTCAGATGGTTGAGGGACCTTAGAATTTTTTTTCTGGTTTACATATCATTCCCTTTGTTGGGGTCACTACTTGCAAGGGTTTGTCCTGCAGACCTTGACTCAACAATGGATGAATAAAGTTCACTGACACACAGATATTATGCATTGCCAGCTCAACTGAGTGTCTAGGCTGCTTACAGACTCCTTGGAGAGTGCTGTAAACAGTTGCAAGTGCTGGCCTCCACTAGCCAGTGAGACTCACATTTATTCAGTAAAGGCTTGAGTCAACCTAATAGAGAGTAACTGACATTGTGGACTTCTAGGGTAGCAAGCAATTAAGCACCTGAGGTAAATTAAATGTCAGTCTTGGGATCACATTAGTAAACAAGCTAGCTAGGTAAACTACTCTACATTCTTTTGTATTTGCACCTTAATATCTCTGGCTCTTGCAAAGAGACTCTGACTGCCTTCAGCCAGATTACTGGAGCTTATGCCAACCTTCCAGGCCTTTCAAGAGGGTTTGTGGCTATATTCTATAACTTTCTCTAATATTTTTTTCTTTAATATTTTTGCTACCACCCTGACTGAACTACTATATCCCTTAACGTAAAAATAAAAGCAGCTATTAGAAAATGGTTCCATTACTTACGTGTTATTTAATATACATTAATTTTTGAGGCAGAAAAGCATACTGGTTGAACTTGAACTCTCACTGAAGTTTTACATAACAGAAGACCTCATAACAATTTATATTTAAAAAGATTTAACATGAGCCGGGTGCGGTGGCTGACACCTGTTATCCCAGCACTTTGGGAGGCCGAGGTGGGTAGATCACAAGGTCAAGAGATTGAGACCATCCTGGACAACATAGTGAAACCCCATCCTATTAAAAATATAAAAATTAGCTGTGTGTGGTGGTGCACACCTGTAGTCCAGTCACTTGGGAAGCTAAGGCAGGAGAATCTCTTGAACCCAGGAGGTGGAGGTTGCCGTGAGCCAAGATTATGACATTGCACTCCAGCCGGGTGACAGAGTGAGACTTCACCTCAAAAAAAAAAAAAAATATTTTGCGTAAGTGCTTTGAATGGTGCACAGTAGCACAATACGCTATGCAGACATGGCAGCAATTATCATTAAAATATCACTATACTAGGTTTTTCTTGTTGTCTACAAGCTTGCCTCTGACCAAAAAATAATAATAATAACCTAACTCACAATATGCTGAGGAAAATAAAACCAAACCAAATTACTGTTTTTTGGATACTTATAACAGAATGTGACTCAAAATGCTGCTTCATATCTCAGTGACAAATCTGAAAATGATGAAAACACCATTGTGAGAATCACAAAACATTAATGAAAATGTTGATATTTAAATTAAGCATTGAAGAACAGATTGGGTTAACAAAATAATGCACAATGCTTCCAAAGACCATTTCAACTATCTCCAACTGGTTTTATATTTCCTTGCATTTGAGAATCACAGTTAAGTCCTATGAGAAATAATTCTGGAGGGTGGTTTGCATAAATACTTCACCTCTCTCTCTACCCATAACCTTTGCCATGTAACTTTGCAGTGTCCTCTCACTACGATTCTGGGTTTGCCCCTGTGACTTTCTGTAGCCATGAGAAATTAGCTGGGATGCAAGTAGAGGCCTGAAAAGTACTTACTCAATTTCACTTACTTTAGTGTCTCTATTTTGTTGTGAGAAGAGCACGTCTGAGCCAGCTCTTTAGTGGCAGAAGGATGAGAAAACCTTCTCAGCAGTCTCTTCAACCCCGTTGAGTCTAGATCAACTGACTACCAGCTGGCCAGCTGGCCACAGATGTAAGTCTAGCCAAGGCCAGCTGAGCCAACCATTCAAGCCCTGCCTAGACCAGCTGACAACAGCCAATCCACAGACACAGAAATAATAAGCATATTAAGCCACTGAGTGTTGAGGGTGATTTTGTGCCAAGCAAGCTAATACATTCCATAATTACCATTGCAGGGCATTTTGCTTATTTTATTCTTGGTCAAAAAATGACTTTTATTCTTATTTATAACATGTATTTGAGTTCAAGATAGCTGACTGAATGCCCTTGTTTACTTCTTCTCCCTCCCAATATCTTCTTTTAAATGAAAATATAAATGTAAAAATCTATAGGAGCATTGAAAATCCAGGAGGTGAATAACAACAGATCATAAAATTGAGAAACTTCTAGAAGACTAACTATATGGAAATAAATTGCCAACAAAATACAACCAAGCTAAGAATCTCAAAACATCAGACATGAAAAAAGAGATTTATTAAAAATAAGAATCTGGCAAGGTGTGGTGGCTCACTCCTATAATCGTAATACTTTGGGAGGCCAAGGCAGGCAGATCACTTAAGCCCAGGAATTTAAGACCAGCCTGGACAACATGGCAAAACCCCCTCTTTAAAAAAAAATACTTTAAAAATTTGCTGGGTATGATGGCACACATCTGTAGTCTCAGCTACTCAGAAGGCTGAGGTGGAGGGATCACTTGCCCGGAAGTGGAGGTTTCAGTGAGCTGAGATGGTGCCTCTGCACTCCAGCCTGGGTGACAGAGCAAGACGCTGTCTTAAAAAGAAAAAAAAAAAAAAAACACCAAAAACTAGTCAGACATAGTGGCATATGCCTGTGGTCCCAGCTACTCGGAAAGGATCACTTGAGCCCGGGAGGTTGAGACTGCAGTAAGCCATGATCATGCCACTGCACTCTAGCGTGAGCCACAGAGCAAAACCCAGTCTCAAAAAAACAAAAAACAAAACAAAATTGGACTACTAAATTTAAATATATTTGTTCATGCATTATGCTCTACTATCACAGTCATCGTTCAAATGCACCTTCAAAGTCCTCTGCCCAGGCCAGGTGAAGTGGCTCATGCCTATAGCCCCAGCACAAGCATGGGAGGCCAAGGTGGGCAGATCACCTGAGGTTGGGAGTGGGAAACCAGCCTGGCCAACATGATGAAACCCTGTCTGTACTAAAAATGTAAAAATTAGCCAGGTGTGGTGGAAGGTACCTGTATTCCCAGCTACTTGGGAGGCTGAGGCAGGAGAATTGCTTGAACCCAGGAGGCAGATGTTACAGTGAGCCAAGATCGCACCATTGCACTCCAGCCTGGGCAACAAGAGCAAAAATTTCATCTCAAAAAAAAAAAAAAGTCCTCTGGCCATAATTGCAATTTGGGGACAGGTGGAAAATAGATAGAACTTCATGATGACAAAAGCTGGGTAAGCAGAAAAAATATATAGCATGTCTTGTGAAGAGGGAGACTGTTCTAAGCGTCAAAGACTACAGGCACAAGCCTTATTAACAGATAGTTGTGTGATAACCTTCCTGAGAGTATCTTGTCAGCCTCCTAATCTCCAACAGACTGACAATCAAGTTCCAGGCAAAGGTACAAATAAGACCCACAGGTAGGTTCTTCCTACTTTATGATATAGCAACGTACCTGGAGCTGGACTAACTGAAAAGTTAAGGGCACAATTCTCCAGACTGCAAGCCTTCTGACACTAACTATAAGTTTTGGGTTTCCAAAAATCACCCTCAGATTCAATAATTTGCTAGAAAGATTCATAGTACTGAAAGCTTGTATATTCTCAGTAACCAGCCAAAGGAAGAAATACATGGGGTGGAGTTGTGGATAGGTCCAAATGAAATGGGAGAGTTCCTTGACCCTCCTCTCAGGATGTGCAACAGGGATGTGGCTTACCTGTTTGGTTGCTGCTGATGCTGCTCAAACCCTTGACAGGAGGAGGAGCATGCAGACAGGCAGGTGCAGGAGCTGGGGCAAGTGCTTTGGGCTCCAGCCCCATAGTTGTGTCTAGGGGTGGGTGCCTGCAGACCCAGTACTACAATGCTCTTTTAGCCTTGCAGTCCTCAGATGGCTTAAGTGTTAACCAGCTCAATGGGCCCTCTGCCTTTTCACAAGGGCAGAGAGCCAGTGTGACAGCTTTCTGTATCCTGAGTTCTTGACTAGAGTCCTCAAAGAATTGGGTCACACAAGGGCTTGAAGGATTAATATGGGGGTTTTAATGAGTGGTGGAGGTGGCTCTCAGCAGGATGGATGGGGAGCTGGAAGGGGGATTGTAGTGGGAAGATGATCTTTCCCTGGAGTTTGGTCATCCAGCAGCTGGACTCCTCTTGGTGTTCAGACGTTCTTTTTCTTCTTCTCTGCTGTGCCATTCTGCCATTCGCCTGCTTGTCACCTTGTCTCTTTTGTCTCCTTGTCTGCTTCTGGAACCTGGAATTCAGGGTTACTATGGGTACAGGATGGCGGAGGCGAGGCATAGCAAGCCAAAAGGCAACTTTTTGGGCACAAAAACAGAAGTACCTGTTCCCACATAAGGCCATGAGTCTCCAGGCTTGAGAGTGAGGACTTTGCCAGGGAACTGCCTTCTACCCAGTATTTCTTTATCTCCTATCCATATCACAAATGCTGAGCTTTCTGTTATCCTCTACCCATGGATCCATGGCCAGTGTCACTTCTTCCCAGCCACAGTGGTCTACAATACCTATATAATGCAAAGCTCATCCTACCCTCTGTGTCCAGGGGTTTTATTCAAGCTTTATGATTGATTGATTCATTGCCCACAGGTTGAATGTAAGCACCAGCTCTCCCTGTTTCCCAGGTCAGGCTATCATGAGGGCCCAACATTACACAACTTATTTTGAGACTGGGTCTCACTCTGTCACCCAGGCTAGAGTGCAGTGGTGCCAACACAACTCACTACAGCCTCAACCTCCTGGGCTCAAGTAATCCTCCCACCTCAGCCTCCTAAGTACCTGCAATCACAGGCATATGCTGCCACACCTGGCTGATTTTTAAAACTTATTTGTATAGATGGGGTCTCACCATGTTAGCCAAGTTGGTCTTGAACTCCTGGGCTGAAGTTATTCTCTCACCTGTCTCCCAAAGTGCTGGGATTACAGACATGAGCCACGGCACTCAGGCCACGAATCACTTTACTAGCACTAACTAGCCTTGTGGTCTAAGCAGCCCACCAAGAATAACAAAGACATTCCCATCACTTAGGAAATTCCAAGAGTTTAGATATTGCCTCCTAGGAGCCAGGACAAAGGCCAGGTCTCTCCTTGGATGAGGCCAGATTCTTTATTAAGAAGTAACTTTTCTCTGTTGACCAGAAAATGTTCTGTGATTCTTATTGAGGAAGTAGGGTAAATACATGGTAAACAAAAGGCCAATCTAATGATCTGCAGTCATGAGTTAACTGAGGGATACCCCTGTTAGCTACAACAAGAAGTGATAACAACATAAGGAAGAAAAAATAATTTTCTCTACCATTCAGTTCTTCAGTGGGACTCCCTATAACAAAAGACAGGTTAACTGGAGAAAAAGTTTATTAACATGTATATTTTCAAATATACAAGAAAGAAATCTAAGGAATAATTTTTTAGAGTACAGGTAAAAAAGAGTATGGGAAAAAGCCTGGTTAAGATGAGACAGCCAGGAAAAGCACTTTACACAAAGGTAAGATTTGCTTTGCGAAGGCACTTTCTCTATTTAGTCATCCCTCTCTTCTTTGTGCAAAGAAGACATCCTTTCTGAGGAGAGCAAATATCACCTCGGCCATCAAACCAACCATCTGGATGCAAAGCCCCTTATCTGAGAAATTCAAGAAGTAATTACACTTCCCTATTATCTTGTGAAAGGAAAATAAAACTCAGGACCCCAAAATCACTAAGCCAAGGGAAAAGTCAAGCTGGGCACTACATCAGGCAAACCTGCCTCCCATTTTTTTATAGCTAAAAATAAAAGTTACATACCTCCCTCACAATTTGCCCACAAGGAAATTCCTTGTGGGCCTCAATATCTTTACCCTTAAAAAGTTCTGTTGAATTTGTCTGACAATAAACTGATAGCTTACCTTCACAGATGCAGGACAGAAAGTCATCCCTCTGCTTACCTGAAACAAATGCACATCTGCTTGTTCTGTCCTATGGTTTATGTAAAAATGCAGATTCATTGAGCCATACTAAATTGTGTATTCAGTGGAAGGCTAATCAAGGACTCAAAGGAATGTAACCTTTGGTCTTTCATCTACTTATGACCTGGAAGTTCCCCCATGTCCTCACCTCCTTCAAGTTGTCTAACCTTACCCAATCAAACCAATGTACATCTTATACATATTATGTCTCATGTTTCCCTAAAATGTATAAAAGTAAGCTGTACCCCCAAGCACCTTGGGCACATGTCATAAGGACCTCCTGAGGGTGCATCACAGATGTGTCCTTAACCTTGGCTAAATTTTCTAAATTAGTTGAGATCCATCTCAGATATTTTGGGTGTACAATCTAAAGCAAACTGCACCATTGGAGCAACTCCATCTCAAAAAAAAAAAACAAACAAAAAAACAAAAAAACCCCAGCTCTTCCTATTACATGCCATAAAAGGTTGTCTTCTTTCCCTCCCCTCAAAATTTTCAGGTCAAATGTCAGAAGCTTTTACGAAGGTCCAATCACTCTGAACTAGAATTGTTCTCTTAACATTTCTCAAGCCTAACTTCTTTTTGGGTCCTGCAAGCCAGAAAAATGCGCCAGAATTGAAACCACTTGTTTACAGTGTAAGAAATGAGAGAAATGTGACTTGGGCAAAAAGAGGATCCCTTTCTCCTTTAGAGAAATGCCTTTATCCAAGGACTGGAGATTAGTGTTTGAGGCAGAATAAAAGTACAGTAAAATGATTCTATGGTTTGAATCTTGGCTTTTGGCTTGCTTTCTTTGGTAGTATACCTGTTATTAGGAAATTACAACTAATAAGAGTAAAATGTAGTAGAGATGGTGGTATCTTTCACTTATTAAACATTCAAGTGGCAGACATTACATGAAGTACTTTATGTATACTCTTTCAATCACCCATAGTATCCTTGAGATGAACACTGACTATATTTAATAAATGTCCTTTTCTGTATTAACCCATTGGAACCTTACGTCCTTGAGGTAGGAGTTACTATTATTTCCCTCATTTGCAGAATAGCTTATAATTGCTAAAGCCAGGCCAAAGCTACTATGCAGTATAAAACTAAGAGTACAAAACCATGAAGAAATCATGAAAGTGCCTTCAATATAGCCAGAAAATAACACTTCTAATTAATCAGAGAAATACATGTTGTGTCAGTCACTTTATCTCCTTTAGCAAAGCAAATCTTAACAGGTCTTGGTTGGTTGTCACTGAAACTATTTCCTCATGTTTAATGTAGATGAATATAAAATTCTAGGCTATAAATTTCTTCCTTTGACAGTTTTACTTTTTATCTATTAAAACATCTGTTATCAGCCAGGGGCTCACGCCTGTAATCCCAGCACTTTGGGAGGCTGAAGTGGGCACATCACCTGAGGTCAGGAGTTCAAGACCAGCTCGGCCAACATGGTGAAACCATCTCTACTAAAAATACAAAACTTAGCCGACTGTGGTGGTGGGTACCTGCAATCCCAGCTACTCAGGAGGCTAAGGCCAGAAAAGTGCTTGAACCTGGGAGGCAGAGATTGCAGTGAGCCAAGATTGCACCATTGCACTTCAGCCTGGGCAACAAGAGCAGAAGTCTGTCTCAAAAAAATATCTGCTATCTGACCATCGTTCCTTTGGTGATCTTTCTCTGAAAGGTTCAGAAGATTGTCTTTGATGCTCATTTGCTCTATAATGCATCCAGGTGTAGGAAATTTCTTAAATTCTGGGTAGCACTTAATAAACTAACCCAATAAGGTCATTTTTTTAAATTCTAGGAAACGAAGTATTTTTTAATCCAGTGTATTCACTTGATTTTTCTAGTTTTATTACTGCTTTATTTCCAACATGCTGTTATATAGTAGTGACAAAACAGACAAGATGCCGAATCTCATAGAGATCACGAGGCAGACAGATTAACAACAATAAGACATTTTGTGGGGAAGAGAGAGAACAGGGACATTCAGTCTAGTTGAAATGTGACCTAAAATCAAATTAGCAAGCAGCTATCATGCACCTATCTGAGTGAGGAACACAGCTAAATGTCAAGTCCAAACAATAATGGATTCATCAATGATGGATTTAATCTCAAAGTTGCTAGGTGCCTCTCTTCAGGTGTGCTCCGACCTCAATTTTCCAATCTTATCCCCTAAGGAAAGATCAAACCTGTCTTGTGGTGAGTAGTGTAATATTCCAATACAACTTCTCTTGCTCCCTGGTGCTAATACGAAGGGGAATCAATGGAAAACGTAGAAACAAGTGTACATGCACAGGATAAAGCAAAGCATCTTGCCACTCCATTCTCCCAAATGTGCCTGCGTCTGCTTCTCAGTGCTAACTACTCATGTGAGACATCTCAATAAAACATTAAAATGGATTTTTGTCTCAAATCATTTAAATACCCAGACAGAATAAATTCAGTGTTCCATGGCACTCCCAAATCCTTACACAAGTCCAGTAATAAATGGTGGAGACTAAGAGGCAAGATATACCTATAACTGATCTGTTCTCACCAGGGATTCTTCTACCACGTATTTCATCTACAGTAAGAAAAATCATTTTTATTAACATTCCCCAAACTTCATTATTTAACACACCTATCATAGTTTCTGCTATGCAGAATTAATCCATGGTAATACAGATTATGAAAGCAATTCACCATGGGATGGGGTTATTAACTAAGAGGGCAAAGAGAAACTTATCAAATGCTAATGTGGATGGAAAAGAAGTAGACATAGGCCAAGTGTGGTGGTTCATGCCTACAATCCCAGGACTTTGGGAGGCCGAGGCAGGCAGATCACCTGAGATCGGGAGTTAGAGACCATCCTGACCAATATGGAGAAACCCCATCTCTACTAAAAATACAAAACTAGCCAGGCGTAGTGGCACATGCCTGTAATCCCAGCTACTCAGGAAGCTGAGACAGGAGAATCACTTGAACCCAGGAGGCAGAGGTTGAGGTGGGCCAAGATGGCAATACTGCACTCCAGCCTGTGCAACAAGAACAAAACTGTCTCAAAAACAAACAAACAAAACCAGGTAGATATAGACAAAAAGTATAAATCAAGCTAGCACTTACAAGATTTTTGTATCATGCTGAAAGAAAATGGTAGGCTGGATGTGGTAGCTTCTGCTATTGGGAGGCAGAGGCAGGATGACTGCTTGAGTCCAGAAGTTGGAGATGCCTGGACAATAAATAGTTCACAAATGCCTAGGCAACAGTTCGCAAAATAAACTTTAAAAACAAAACAAAAAAAACTAAGCTCTACGAAAAAGTTTAAAAATTAGGCATGGTGGCAACCGTCTGCAGTCCCTGCTGTTCAGGAGGCTCAATGGGAGGATCCCCGGAGTTGGAGGCTACAGTGAACTATAATCCAAGCCTGGATGACAGAGCGAGAACTCATCTGACCAAAAAAAAAAAAAAAAAAGCCATGTTTGTGTTATGACTATACTATTTTACAAATAACATTTCTTTTTAAAGTGAAAAAAGAAACAAGAGACCTTGCTTTGATCACTGTAATTGTATGGGTTGCAGTAGAGAGTATTTAGCATGAGGAGAAGCAAGCATACATTATTTAAAAATATTCCAAAATACCTTAGAGAAGAGAAATAGTTCACATAATGCTACTCTTATTAGGGTGCTTTAGGAAAGACAGTGAAGGATATAGAGGAATTTAAAATGCTAAGACTCAAGAAGACATAAAAGATACAGTGACATGCTTGTGGGGACAATCTGTAGATTCACTTGGCTAAAGGAGACGTAAGATTTCTAAAAACGGTAATGGAAAAAATTACGAACAACTTAATTCATTCTTTAGACCTCATTTAGCCTCAAACAGGAACCTGTGAACATAAGCTCAGGAGTAAGTTTTATGAGCATATTTCAACCAAGTGTAAATAAATTATAAGCATATTCTAGACTACGTGGTTAATTGAGTAGAAATTCAGAACTAAAATAATTTTTTGAAATAAAGACAGAAGCATTTATTTAATGTTCTTCATGAAAAAACTAATACTTTGTAGCCTTCTTATAAAATCTTACCTCAAACTGCTAAGACTAAAAAAATCACATACAATTGCTAAAGCATTGGTGAAAGATTTCATCACATGTTGGATTGGAAATGTTCAAGTACCACCTTCACCATACCTTTTGACACTTTCAACCATCTAATAATATGGAATAGTGACTCACTAAAGAAATAAAGCTAAAAAAATATTTTTTATACTTTGATCAGGTTCTGAAAGACAAGGCCTGGTTTAAGAATAATTTTTTGGCTGGGCGCGGTGGCTCAAGCCTGTAATCCCAGCACTTTGGGAGGCCGAGGCGGGTGGATCACGAGGTCAAGAGATCGAGACCATCCTGGTCAGCATGGTGAAACCCCGTCTCTACTAAAAATACAAAAAATCAGCTGGGCATGGTGGCGCGTGCCTGTAATCCCAGCTACTCAGGAGGCTGAGGCAGGAGAATTGCCTGGACCCAGGAGGCGGAGGTTGCGGTGAGCCAAGATCGCGCCATTGCACTCCAGCCTGGGTAACATGAGTGAAACTCCGCCTCAAAAAAAAAAAAAAAAAAAAAAGAATAATTTTTCATGTAAGACAAGACAGGGAGTATTTGTTTCCATATCATCAAATGAATTCATCTATTTCCCTCTGTCCCTTACAAAAATCTGGAAACTTAAATGATCGTAAAAAATGAAACAAGTGTTAAACCCCCAGACAATAAAACAGAAGCAATGGCAAAGCAATATTTTGGAAACTGAAAAATAAATGCATCAGTGTTACTTAGTTGACTCAATAGGCTGGAGAACTGAAAGGCTCAGTTCTAGATAGAGGTTTTCACTAAAAAAACACCAGAAGTAGTTGAAAGAAGCAGTTAAATACCAAGGTCCTATACCTCCTTGTAAAATGCTTACCACTCCCCCTTACACTGGAAGAAAACTCAGAATTAACTGCCTGGAAAGGGTGAATCAGTGGATGTCTGGAATATGAGAATCCAAATATAGACAGGGTACAGTATTTTACTGAAAACTGGGACATCTACATTTTGAACAGTAAAATCTCCAACACACTGTCCCTCCATCCTCACCGCCCCCCAAAAAATTGGCAAAGTATATACTCATATAGGACAAGTGATTAAAGAATTTCTCTCAGATACATATGTACATCTTCTCTCTCATATACATACTGACATTTGGGTGACCCTCAAATAAACCGCCTAGTGAAATCAAAGCGGAGTAAAATCCACCTGCTGAGAGCCCTCATGCATGAAACTTGAGAGATTTCTTGTAGCTCTTAAATTTGAGGAACAATAAATGATCCAAAGGCATTAGAAGAAGCATCAAAATAAAAGACTAAACAAAGGGAAGAATCATTTAATGAAACAGACTATGCAGACAGAAGAAATTTTTTTACAATTTCTAGGCAGAAGTGCCAGTGGTGGTGGCTCAAACATGTGATTCCAGTGCTTTGGGAAGGAAACATGGGAGGATCCCCTGAGGCCAGGAACTCAAGAGCAGCTTGAGCAACACAGGAAGACCCTATCTCTACAAAATTTTTCTGAAAACATTACCTGGGCAGGCCAGACACGGTGGCTCATGCCTATAATCCCAGCACTTTGGGAAGCCAAGGAGGGTGGATCACAAGGTCAAGAGACTGAGACCATCCTGGCCAACATGGTGAAATCCTGACTCTGCTAAAAATAAAAGATCACCTAGCTGTGGTGGCATATGCCTGTAGTCCCAGCTACTCAGGAGGCTGAGGCAGGAGAATCACTTGAAGCCAGGAGGCAGAGGTTGCAGCGAGCTGAGGCGACAGAGTGAGACTCTGTCTGAGACCCCAAAAAAAAAAAAAAAAAAAACATTATCTGGACATAGTAGCACATGCCTGTAGTCCCACATACTCGGAAAGCTGAGGTGGCAGGATGGCTTGAGCCCAGAAATTCAAGACTGTAGTGAGCTATGATTGCACCAGTGCACTCCAATCTGGACAACACCAAGACCATGTGTCTTATTAAAAAAAAAAAAAAAAAAAAGGCCGGGCGCGGTGGCTCAAGCCTGTAATCCCAGCACTTTGGGAGGCCGAGGCGGGTGGATCACGAGGTCAAGAGATCGAGACCATCCTGATCAACATGGTGAAACCTCGTCTCTACTAAAAATACAAAAAATTAACTGGGCATGGTGGTGCGTGCCTGTAATCCCAGCTACTCAGGAGGCTGAGGCAGGAGAATTGCCTGAACCCGGGAAGCGGAGGTTGCGGTGAGCCGAGATCGCGCCATTGCACTCCAGCCTGGGTAACAACAGCGAAACTCCGTCTCAAAAAAAAAAAAAAAAAAAAAAAAAGTTCTAGGCAGAGAGAGGAGCACACATTCAAAAGACAAAATTTTCCAAGATATCATTCTAAAAAATTTCTATGAATTAAAAGACAGATTTTCAGACTGAGCTTTAAAAGAGTAAAACAAAAACAAAAATAAGATCCACACCAAAAAGATGGGCATGATGGCACATGCCTGTAGTCCGAGTTACTTGAGTGACTAAGGTGAAAAGGTAACTTGAAATCAGGAATTCAAATCAAGTCTATGCAACACAGCAGGGCTCTGTCTCTTAAAAAAAAAGGCTGTCCGTGGTGGTTCACGCCTGTAATCTCAGCACTTTGGGAGGCCAAGGGGGGCTGATCACCTGAGGTTGGGAGTTCGAAACCAGCACGACCAACATGGAGAAACCCATCTCTAAACTACAAAATTAGCTGGGCGTGGTGGTGCATGCCTATAATCCCAGCTACTAGTAGAAGGAGAATGGCTTGAACGGGGAAGTGGAGGCTGTGGTGAGCCAAAATGGCACCACTGCACCCCACCTAGGCAACAAGAGTGAAAGTCCATCTCAAAAAGAAAAAATCCATATCAAGGACACATTATTGCGATATTACTTTAGAATATAAAAGACAAAGAAACATTAGAATTTCACATTAACAAAAGGCAGGAAATTTCCTTCAGCAGACAGGAAATCAAAGTGGCAATAGGGCCAGATCCAAGAGCTCACACCTGGAATCCCAGCTCTTTGGGAGGCTGAGGCGGGGGAATTGCTTGAGCCCAGGAGTTAAGGACCAGCCTGGGTAACATAGTGAGAACCTGTCTCTACAAAAAAATTGAAAACTTAGCAGGGCATTTGGTAGATGGCTGTAGTCCAACCTGTATTGGTGGCTGAGGCAGGAGGATCACTGGAGCCTATGAGGTCAAGGCTACAGTGAGCTATATATTCATGCCAGGGTGACAGAATGAGAACCTGTCTCAAAAAAATAAAAAGTTATCATTAATTTTCTTTCCTACAACACTGCAAGTTCTCAGACAACACAACAACTTTCAAAAATACTGAGAAAATAATTCCTAATCTAAAATCCCAAACCAAAACTATCCATCAAAATGTAGGAATACAACGAAAACACAGCCAGATATGCAAGTTCTGAAAAAATTCATTTCCCTTGAATCCTTTTCTCAGGAAAACACAGGACAACATATTCTATCAAAATGAGGGAGTAAACCAAGGAAAAATAAAAAGAGAGATCCAGCCAGGCTTGGTGGCTCATGCTTGTAATCCCAGCACTTTGGAAGGCCGGGGTGGGTGGATCACCTGAGGTCAGGAGTTTGAGACCAGCCTGGCCTACATGGTGAAACCCCATCTACTAAAAATAGAAAAATTAGCTGGGCGTGGTGGCGGGCACCTGCAATCCCAGCTTGTCAGGAGGATGAGGCAGGAGAATCGCTTGAACCCAGGAAGCAGAGGCTGCAGTGAGCCCAAATCACACCACTGCACTCCAGCCTGGGCAAGAAGAGCAAGACTCTGTCTTTTAAGAAAAAAAAAAAAAAAAGAGAGAGTTCCAGTAAACAGTAGTTCCAAACCATGAAAGAGCCAATAGGAACACCCAGAAGGATGGTAAAGGAAGGTTCCAGATGGAATCAGTTCTACAGTCCAGACTAGAATAAACAATGTTCCAGGCCGGGCGCGGTGGCTCAAGCCTGTAATCCCAGCACTTTGGGAGGCCGAGGCGGGTGGATCACGAGGTCAAGAGATCGAGACCATCCTGGTCAACATGGTGAAACCCCGTCTCTACTAAAAATACAAAAAATTAGCTGGGCATGGTGGCGTGTGCCTGTAATCCCAGCTACTCAGGAGGCTGAGGCAGGAGAATTGCCTGAACCCAGGAGGCGGAGGTTGTGGTGAGCCGAGATCGCGCCATTGCACTCCAGCCTGGGTAACAAGAGCGAAACTCCATCTCAAAAAAAAAAAAAAACAATGTTCCAAGGGGTGGAGGGGATAGCATGTATTTGGAGGGGGAGATTTACTACTGAATCATGTGATCTGTTTACTTCCAGAGAGTTTAAATATAAATTATAGGTAGGTAAAAAATACAGCAAGTATTAACTTCAGGAGAAAAAAAAAAAGCTGTACAAGAATGAAAATACAATAGCATTCTTCAACTTACTGCAACCTCTGCTTTCTGGGTTCAAGCAATTCTCCCGCCTCAGCCTCCTGAGTAGCTGGGACTACAGGTGCCCACCACCACACCTGGCTAATTTTTGTATTTTTAGTAGAGATGCAGTTTTATCGTGTTGGCCAGGATGGTCTTATCTCCTGATACACCCAACTCGGCCTCCCAAAGTGCTGGGATTACAGGTGTAAGCCACCTCACCCGGACAATAATAGCATATTCTATGGCTTATCTAAAGCTTTAATAATACTTATATAGCCATGATAAAAGTAACTATTGAGCCAATCAAAAATTATTTTATAATTACACTCAAAAGATGTACGGGATCTTTATTTCATGTTTGAAGTAGTGAGAGGTGGTAGGAAAGCACACTTTTAAAGAAGGTATTTCTAAGTATTTTTAAGCATTTGCCCATAATTTGAGGAAGAGTAAATGATCCCAAGACATTTGAAGAACCATCAAAAAAAAAAAACAAAAAAACAACAAAAACACTCAATTAAACTAAGGGAAGACTCAAATGACTATGGGTGGATGGCAGGGGGAGCTTTATAGACAGTAGGCTGAACTTGGTGGTTCACACCTGTAATTCCAGCACTTTCGGAGGCCGAGGTCTAAACAATTGGAAGAATAAAGTTGTCATTTATTAACTAAGGAAAATGCAAAAGAAGCAAATTTGGATTAAACAAAAAGCAAAGTGCAGATACGGAATAGTCTGAGTTATCAAGCACCTAGTAAGCAGTTGGATATGTGAATCTGGAATTCAAGAGAAAGGTTCTGGCTGAAGATATAAATCTGAGTCATCAGCATAGTTCATATTAAAGAAATGAAGTAAGACCATCAAGTGAATCACAAAATGGGCTTGGGACATTCCAATGTTTCAAGGACAGAAAAGGAAACAGCAAAGGAAACTCAGAAAGAGCCACAGAAATATGGAGGAAAAACCAGGCAAATATGTTTGCTAGAAGCCAAACAAAGTAACTTTTATGGAGAAGAGTCAATCATATGAAATGCTGCTAATAGATCAAGTCACATGAGATCACTGCTGACACAAGAGACCTTAAAAAAAATGGCTCCAATGGAGATAAATATCTTATAGGAATGGGTTCAGGAAAAAACAGAATAAACTAAAAACAATGAATACAGACAAGCAGTTTTGCTATAAAGGAACTTTTTCAAGAAGTTTTGCTATAGAGGAAATGAGACATTTCAGTTGGCTCAAGGTAGGACAAACAATATATTCATAGTATATAAGAAAGGAAAGATAGGCATAGATGCTAGGTTTACAGATCCAATGGTGACAACTTTTAAAGGTTCCTTTTTGATTGCATCTATTTTCTTTTTTTTTTTTTAATATTTTGTTTGTACTTCCTCATTTATTTATTTTATTGCATTTTAGGTTTTGGGGTACATGTGAAGAACATGCAAAATTGTTGCATAGGAACACACGTGGCAGTGTGATTTGCTGCCTTCCTCCCCATCACCTCTCATGGAAATGGGGAGCAAAATGAGAGGAAAGAGATATGAGACATGTAATGACAGAGATAAAACTATGAAATAGTCATTTAGGACAATATATGAGGAAAGATTAGATCGCTAATGACAAGATCATGAATTTCAAGCAAGCCTAGGTCAGCATGCTGATGTGATGGGTAAACATTTTCACTTAAACAGATAAACCTGCTCTATAGTCTTTTATTTAACCAAATGTTCTATCCAAAGTTTTTCACCATCACCAAAGAACTTACCCATGTAACAAAAAACCAGCAGTACCCTAAAAACTATCGAAATAAAAACTTAAAAGTAGAAAGGCCTGTATAAACAGGGCACAGAAAAAATTTTTTAAAGTTTTTCTTAAGTGACAGTTCCATTTTCCTAAGTCTCAGATCATCTGGTCTGCATATGAATATATATGGCAACAACAGTAACATTTTTCCATGAAATAAACACCAGCACAGAAAAGTACGGTCCAGGGAGTACGTCCTCTCTCCAGGGTACATTCAGGATTTCTCTTCCTCATTGTCTGATATCCTTTCACACAGGGTCTAAACTGTGCCCTTTTTGGCTTTTGTGTTGTTCTATTATGGATTCTGCATTACTTACATACTCCTAAGGCCTGTTCTCTTCTATCTGGTTCTATTTAACCCACTACTATAAATTTTCAGGGTCTGCCTTGTTTCGCATTATATACTACCATTTCCAATTTCTAGTCTTTTGTCAAGACCTTACAGTTTCATTCAGAAACTTCTCTTGTGCTGACAGAATGTCCACTTGAAATCTTTATATGACACACTCCAATAGTACTAGTGAATGAAACCAAGACAACAAAATAATATCAAATCCCATCAATAGTCAATCTTTTGCTGCTATTGTACCTAAACTATGCCTAAAAATAATAATTTAATGAGATTATCTTATAAGGAAAATTTATTTGGTAAACTATCTCATAGAAGTAAGACTTGAAAATCAAAGTTTCTTAAACACACAGCATAATCCCGATCTCCCCCCATGAAAAGCCTACTTCATAACTGAAGTACCAAAACCCCATGAACTGTATTACTAAAAAAAAAAGACATTTACTAAACTTCCACAGGAAGACTGTATAAATCTGGAAGTGGTTAAGTACACATCAGCCTGTATCCAAGAATAATACTCAGTCTCAAAAATTAACTGAAAATCTAAACTTAATATGGATACTTCTTTGTTTGTAATAAGGCTCAGAAAATTACTATCTAATTAAGTATACATGGTACTAGTTACATGTCAACTGATATAATAAAAAAAGGTTAAGTGGACAATCTGTATTTCAAACCCAATACAGGGAAATCACTAGTTGCAAACAAGAACTTTTAAAAGCCATTCTTGGGCTCCAGTTTAAAACAAACATTCAGGACTGGAATCTTCAGAATTTTCTAGTATCTTGAATAACCCCATCTTCTCTTTAATTGGTCCTGAAGCATTCATTTGATCTAAGAGAAAAACATTAAAACGGGAACAGTTTAGAAGAAGAAATCACAAAAGAAACATCCAATATGATGCTATGAGAAGTGAGTCCTCTGTCCAAAATTATAAAACTCACAGTAATATAGGGCATGCTCTTCCTTTATTACCAGGATTTAATAGCAGCAAAAGCAAAAAGGTACACTATTCTTAATACAACAACTAGAATCAGCCTCTTGGGAGCATACAATCTAAATCATGAATTTGCTAGTCAAAATCTCTTTTGCTGAATTTAAGGTAAGATAAACAAGTTGAAGAGCTATAAACAACATGAATTTGAATCATGTTCTCAGAAATGTTTTAAAAACAGGCCCAATCATGGTTAGTTTAAAAGCTGAAGAGCAAGACACCAAAAGCTTACCTTAAGAAACATTTTTAATCAATGACAACATGTAATCTCGTAAACTCTTTATTAACATGACAGCTGTGAAATGAAATTTCTACCGATTTTAATTTGTATTATTGATTTCTAATCATTCTTGTATGTTCATGAAAGATTTCTCTCTTGGTAATAGCTTGCTCTTATATTATCCATTTTTATTATCAACTTTTATTTATTTGCATATCCTAAACACTTCCTGTTATATGTTGCAAATATTCTTTGTGGTTTGTCTGTTTACGGTGTCATGTCTTACAGTAGCCTTTCCTATTAATGTAATTAAAATATACAAAAACTGTCATATAATTTGTGATTTCTGTATTAAATGGAATTCTTTCCTAATCCCAAAATCATAAATATATATTTTAAGTTAATATTTTACCTTTAATACTGAGGTTTTGAACACATGAATTGTTAATTTATCTGAAGTTTGTAAGTACAGCGTGAGGTGAGGAGAATCTAAGTTAATTTTCCCCTATTCATTACCGTTTCCCAAGATAATCTATTGACTAATAGGAATTTCCTATCTCTGGTTTGAAATGTCATTTGTCATTTACTAGCTTTTCATGAAAGTTTGGTAGTCTTTCTAGGTTCACCATATTGTATCTCTAGTTAATTTATCATACCATGTGCTAATTCTACCATCTTGATTATGACTTCTTAATTTTTAATAAGATGTTATACCTGGTATAAAATATCTTGTTCTTCAAAATTGTCTTGGATCTTAGCCTTTTACTACTCTTTCATATAAATTTTAACAACAGGCTGTTCTATAAAAAAGTCATTTTTGGATTTTTTTTTTTTTAAAGGGACAGAGTCTCCCTCGGTCACCCAGACTGGAATGCAGTGGTGCAATCTCGGCTCACTGTAACCTCTGCCTCTCGGGTTCTGACAATTCTGCCTCACCCTCCTGAGTAGCTAGGATTACAGGTGCCCACCACCACACCCAACTAACTTTTTGTATTTAGTACAGACAAGGTTTCACCATGTTGCCCAGGCTAGTCTTGAACTCCTGAGCTCACGCAATCCACCCGCCTCTGCCTCCCAAAGTGCCGGGATTACAGGCGTGAGCCACTACACCCAGCCATGATTCTGGGATTTTAATTAGAAGAAAAATTCAAGAATGTAAGTTAGTTTTGGGGAACACTGACTTATACTTTGTAGTAACCATTCATATCCACAAATACAGATAAACCTTTATGTTTATTTAGTCTTTCAGGTAATGTCATTCAATGTTTCATAATTCTGTCCTTATATAAATGTGTTAAAAATTGTTAAACTTAACTGTAGGCATGTTACAGTTTTTTAGCTGTTGTAAAACCCTTCATTATTAAATAATTATTGCTGTTACATATATTATTAACAAGCAATCTTCTTAAATTCCATCTTAAAAGATTCTGGATTCCCTTGGACTTCCTATGAAGATAATCAAATCAGACCACCTGCAAATAAAAAGCAATTTTGATTCTTTTTTTTTTTTTTTAATCTTACGGTATTAGTTAAGACATCTTTTCTATATTGTATAATTACAGTGAAAGAGAGGGATTTTATCCTTGTTTTAGTAGTAATTTTCTATATGAATGTTCTTTATCACCAGAAGAACTTTGTTCTCCACAGCTAGTTTTAAGCATTACGGGGTCAGGCACAGGGACTCATGCCTGTAATCCCAGCACTTTGGGAGGCTGAGGCAGGAAGATCACTCGACCTCAGGAGTGTGAGACCAGCCTGGGCAACACGGCGAACCCATCTCTACAAAATAAACAAAACAAAATTAGCAGGGCTTAGTAGTCACACCTGTAGTCCCATCAACTCGGGAGGCTGAGGTGTGAGGACTGACTGAGCCCAGCAGGTTCAAGTTGCAGTGAGCCATGATCACACACCACTGCACTCCAGCCTCAATGACAAAACAGTACCTCATCTCAAACCAAAAAAATTATGAAGATGATTATAATGTTATGTCAAGTTGGGTTTTGGTCTCTAATTAGGTGATCATCTAGTTCTCCTTTTAATTAATATGAATTATATTAATATTTTCAGATGTTAAACAGTCTTACATTATATAATATTGATTTTTAATATATTTGAGATATGACCATGCTGTATTTCTCATATATCTTCCTAAACTATTTCAAAGTTAAAATTCAAATAAATATACGAATTATCCAGAATATCTAAAATGATCTTGAAAAAGAACAAAACTAGAGAAAGTATACTTCCCACAAAGCTACCTTAAGTCAGTGCAATACTGGTATAGAAATATCACAGAGATCAATGGGACAGAACTGAGAATACAGAAATAAACTCTTATATTTATGATCAAATGATTTTCATCAAGGATGACAAAGCAATCCAAAAGAAAAAGGATCATCTTTTTTTAAAAATGGATATTGACATGCAAAAAGATTAAAATTCACTGAAAATAAATCACAGACCTAAATGTAAGAGCAAAAACTATAAAACTGTTAAAAAGAAAGCATCAAGACTGGCAGCATTAGGCAAAGAGTAGTTAGAGATGACACAAAAGTCATGAGTTACTGGAAAAATTTGTTAAAACTGGAATTCAACAAAATGTAAAACTTTCGCTCTTCAGAAAATACTAAATAAGAAAATGAAGAGACAGGTCACAGAGGGGAAGAAACATTTGGAAAATGTATCTGATTAAAAAAAAAACTTCTTACCACATATATTTTAATATTATTTTGATTCAATAAGACATAGAATTGAACTTTTAAATGAATAACGTATTTGAAAATACATTATCATGACACTGTACCCAGTGCCATGCAGGTACATGTTTAACAACTGGCTCTCAAAAAAAATAAAAACCCAGGAACAATGGCTCATGTCTATAATCCCAGGTTACTCCTGAGGCTGAGGCTGGAGGGTCCTAAGAGCCTAGGAGTTTCAGGCTGCAATGAGCTATAGTTGAGCTCCTGCATTCCAGCTAGGGATACAAAGCAAGACCATTTTTTGTTAAAAACAAACACTCAGGTTTGTAGTTTTTGTCTGTATCTATAATATGAACGTTACTGCCATCACCAGTTTCAAAACATCAATGTCACAGAATACAGTTCGGAAAAGAAGAACATTATACAGTATTTCCAACATACAGATGCAACAGAAAAATAATCAATAGCCTAGACGATAGCAATACGTTGCAAAATAATTAGGAAATTATGAAATACAAAATATTATTTTTGTTTTCAAAATATTTCATGGTCATTTCTGTAGGCATCAGATCATTATTACATGGCATTCTAAAACCTGATAAATAAAACAAGCAATCTATCCTGCCTCTCCTCTATCTCAGGAAAACTGTAAGGGAAAGTTCTTGAACAACACAGTTAATAAAGGAATGACAGAAGATGAAAATCACCATTTTAGGCCGGGTGCGGTGGCTCAAGCCTGTAATCCCAGCACTTTGGGAGGCCGAGGCGGGTGGATCACGAGGTCAAGAGATCGAGACCATCCTGGTCAACATGGTGAAACCCCGTCTCTACTAAAAATACAAAAAATTAGCTGGGCATGGCGGCGCATGCCTGTAATCCCAGCTACTCAGGAGGCTGAGGCAGGAGAATTGCCTGAACCCAGGAGACGGAGGTTGCGGTGAGCCGAGATCGCGCCATTGCCTGGGTAACAAGAGTGAAACTCAGTCTCAAAAAAAAAAAAAAAAAAATCACCATTTTGAAATAATTAAATTAATAATCGTTCTAATCAACCATCATCAAGGGATGCTAAAAATCATCACATTAGGCCACACTAGGTGGCTCATGCCTGTAATCCCAGCACTTTGGGAGGTCAAGGTGGCCAGATCACCTAAGGTCAGGAGTTCGAGACCAGCCTGGCCAACATGGTAAAATGTTGGCCTCTACAAAAAATACAAAAAAATTAGCCAGGCATGGTGGTGGGCACCTGTAATCTCAGCTACTTGGCAGGTTTAGGCAGGAGAATCACTTGAACCCAGGAGGCGGAGGCTGCAGTGAGCCGAGATCATATCACTGCACTCCAGCCTGGGCAACAGAGTGACAGACCCCATCTCCAAAAAAAAGGAAAAAGGAAATCATCATGTTAAATAAAGGCTGAGAAGACACTTAATATTATCTTGATTAATTTTAGCTCACTGGAAATAAGAAACCCAGACATGATGTGCCTCCTGGTATGAGACAAAAAATATGAGAACAAAGCACTGGTATTCTTGAATAAGATAGGAACTTGAATATATTTACAAAATTGTTATTTATCAGTTTACAAAAAATATCCGAATTAAGGAAGAAGTTAAAGATAATGACATTTATCAGCAAAATGTCATTATGTCAGATTATTTGATTTTAATATTGAGAAGAAAATGGCAATGAAACAAGATTGGATACGTGGCTGAATAAATTGTACAAGGGGGTCATTATACTATTCTAATTATGTGTATATTTCAAAATTTCCATTAAAAAAGAAAAAGCATGATACTTACCAATAAGATCACTTCGATCTAACAACAATTCTAGATCTTTATCACTAATGACCTTTTCTCTTGATCCTTTTATTTCCCTATAGAAAACAAAACATTCAAGTCCATGTGAATCATTCAAAGCTACAAATTAAATCTTTCTAAAATTAAAAACTTACCTTTCATAATCTCTAGATTTTAATAATTCCATTAATTCCTTAGGATCTAGGAAATTCTTAGACAGATTTAATCCAGATTGACCACCTTTGAAATGATCTAAAAAAAAAAAAAATGAGAAATTAAAAACATTAAAATTCCTTTTAAAACTATGATACAACATACTACAAAGCAATCACAATGGCTTGCATTAAGAAGAATGGAAAAAAAACAAGTGCTGATAAGGAATAAAAGCAACTGAAACTCTCAGACTTTGCTGGGAGAAGTGGAAAATACTATGTCCACTTTGGAAAAGGTTAGTAGTTTCCAGTAATTAAACAGGCACCCTCCCAAAGGCGACCAAGGACAAAAAAATGCATTATGTCTACAGTCTTGTACAGGGACAGCTTATTCATAATAATCAGAATCTGGAAATAATTTAAATGCAGACTGACAGGAGAATGGAAAAACAAACTATTCACCAATTAAAAAAAAAATTCTACAAGAAACAACATAGATGACTGAAAAAAATAAATTCAACGAAGTACCTAACAAGGAAAAAACTCATCAATTTGACAAAAATCAGAATACTGGACGCTTTCTAGTGATGGTAACAGGAGCACAGGAATAACTGGAAAGGGTGAAAAAAGAAAATTTCTTGGATGATGAAAATGCTACCTTGAACTGGATGACAGTTACCTGAGTATATACACCTGGTCAAAATTCATTAAACTGTACATTTAAGATCTGTGCATTTAACTATATGTATATAATACCTCAACTAAAAAATGTCAACATTTCAAAAAATGCCTTCAAAATTTTCTACTAAATTAATCTACCAAAAAACTAAAAATAGGGCTGAGCACAGTGGTTCACACCTATAATCTCAACATTTAGAGAGGCTGAGGCAGGAAGATCGTTTGACTCCAGGTATTCAAAAGCAACCTGGGTAAAACAGTGAAATAATCTCTTAAAAAAAAATTATGATTTTTTCCCCTCTAATTCCAATTATAATTTAAATGTTTCGTCAAGTCAAATTAATTTTGTCTAAACCTTAATCCACTCTTCCCTGAAAACCCAGAAAAAGCATTTGTAAGTGGAAAATGAGCATAAAATAAATTGTTAGTTACTTCCACATTATTTTTCACATTAATATTATCATGTTCTGTTTCTCTAGGCTTTATGATTTACATAAATGATTTTCAATTTTTCTTCATGTAGCTATCAAGCCATTCACTCAAGCAAAATTTTATGTTGAATGGATAGAAGTAGAACTTCTCTAAGGAATCTCAGGGAACAAAACATAAAACCTCACCCCACCTCCTCAGAATGTTTTCTAGATTAAAAAGCATTATTGAGATCAATCTGGGTATAAGGAAAAGAAAAAGGGGGAAAAAAGTGTCCCAAACTATGAAAAAGGCATTCTGCAGTGAAATAGTCTATAAAATACTGGATTCAATAAATAAATTGATTTTAATGGCACTACTTAAATACACTATTAATATTTTAATATTATATTTAATATATGGAACTTGCAAAATATTTATCTTAAACCTTTTGGCAGACCAATGTCTTATCAGGAACAGGTAATTATCCTTGACCCCTTTTCTCTGCCCATCTGCGCTTCATCTACATACACAGTAACATTCTTTCTTTTATGTCTATGGTGACTAGGTTAGGTTATTAGAAGTTCCAAATTCTCCACTGCTTATTTAAATCCTGTCATATCAGATTGTAACATGTTATAAAGAAAATAAAAACAAATTTAAAAAATCCACAACACACAATGCACAATTTAAACAATAAAGTACTATATAAGTGTTATTTACTTTTATGGATGATCAACTTTTCCAGTTTCCTTTTAGCAGCTGCTCTTTCCACAATTTTCTGATCAATAGTATTTGCTGTAACAAGGCGATAAACAACAACTGGCTTTGTCTGACCAATTCTATGACATCTATCCTGGGCCTGGAGATCCGACTGGGGGTTCTTAAAGTTAAAAAGAAAAATAAAATTTAATGGCATTAGGTTAAAATTAACATAAATATATAACGTGTGGATAAAGCTAACATGAATGATCCAGTCAAGAACTTTTAAAAAGTGGTGTCTTAAACTTCCAGAGTGGCTTCATAGATAAAATTATCATTCCAGAGATCCGTGACAACCATAACAAAGAAGTTTAAATACCCAAAGAAAACATTTCAGGCTGGGCACGGTGACTCACTCCTACAACCTCAGCATTTTGGAAGGCCAAGGCAGGAAGATCATGTGAGCATCAAAGCTCAAGATCAGCCTGGGCAAAACAGTGAGACATGGTCTCCCTAATTTTTACATTTTTTGTGGGTATGGCAGCACACACCCATAGACTCAACTACTCAAGAGGATGAGGTGGCAGGATCACTTGAATCCAAAAGGTCAAGACTAGTAAGCTGTAATGGTGCCACTGCAGTCAAGCCTGAGTGACAAAGTTAAGACCCTGTCTCAAAAAAAAAAAAAGTGAAGTTTTTACACGTAGAAAACTTTATGAAGAAATAACTCTTGGGCCGGGCGCGGTGGCTCAAGCCTGTAATCCCAGCACTTTGGGAGGCCGAGGTGGGTGGATCACGAGGTCAAGAGATCGAGACCATCCTGGTCAGCATGGTGAAACCCCGTCTCTACTAAAAATACAAAAAATTAGCTGGGCATGGTGGTGCGTGCCTGTAATCCCAGCTACTCAGGAGGCTGAGGCAGGAGAATTGCCTGAACCCAGGAGGCGGAGGTTGCGGTGAGCCGAGATCGCGCCATTGCACTCCAGCCTGGGTAACAAGAGCGAAACTCTGTCTCAAAAAAAAAAAAAAAAAAAAGAAATAACTCTTAGCTGAAAATGGGTATCTTTTCAAAATAGATAAATACATTTGCAATGTGTACAATTAAAGATCAAAAATACAGAATGGCCAGGTGTGGTGGCTCACACCTATAATCCCAGCCCTTTGGGAGGCCAAGGTGGGTGGATCACCTGAGGTCAGGCGTTCGAGACTAGCCTGGCCAACATGGCGAAACCCCATCTCCACTGAAAATACAAAAATTACAAAACAAAAAAAAAAAAAATATATATATATATATATATATATATATACACATGATGGCACGCACCTATAGTCCCAGCTACTTGGGAAGCTGAGAAAGAGAATGAATCACTTGAGCCTGTGAGGTGAAGGTTACAGTAAGCCAAGATCGTGCCACTGCACTCCAGCCTGGGCAAAAGAGCGACACTCTGTCTCAAAAAAAAAAAAAAAAAAAATTCAAAATGGAAATACAATCAGTATATTGCTTCCAACTTACCCAATCACTATCATAAATGATAACTGTATCTGCTGCAGTCAGATTAATGCCCAGGCCACCAGCTCGTGTACTCACTAAGAAGATAAACACCTCTAGATCTGTGTTAAAGCTGTGCATCTAAATGTAAAAAGGATAAAAACACAACAAATTAAAAGAAATTAACCAACAAGACTGAAGGAGAAAAATGTTTTCGATTACAACTATTAATGACTTAACTAAAGGAGGCCAAACAAATCATTCAGATCTATAAAACAATCATGTTAACTAACAAAACCTGTGCTCATGTTACCTTTATCGTCCAAGCACCTACATTATTAAAGAGATCTTAATTTTGTTAAAAACCATGTGTCACAACGTTTAAATAAGAAAAGCTAGTATCAAAAAATGATGAAAAATTAGTAGCTGGTGCCTAATACACGGGGTGAGTGGAAAGGGTGAATTGACTAGAGCGGGGCATAGGAAATTTTCTGGGCTGATGGTAACATTCTATATCTTAATAGGGGTTGGGGACAAATTGACATATGGAAAGATTCAGCAAATGTATACTTCATTTGCTTCAGGAGATATAAAATTTACCCTAAAAGATAAAATATGCTAAAGTTGTTACAAAAAAGGGTAGTATTACCTATAATTTATTTGAAAATGCATCAAAAAAATGGGATGAAATGTTGAAAGGATACAGTGAGGCTACTATTACAGGAATGTGTTTTTAAAAAGGTACAGTCAAGGCCAGGCAGTGGCGCATGCCTGTAATCCCAGCACTTTGGGAGGCGGAGGGGGGAGATCACCTGAGGTCAACAGTTCAAGACTAGCCTAACCAATATGGTGAAACCCAGTCTCTTCTAAAAAAATACAAAAATTAGCCAGGAGTGGTGGCATGTGCCTGTAATCCCAGCTACTTGAGAGGTTCGGGCAAGAAAATCACTTGAACCTGGGAAGCAGAG
Organism: Sapajus apella; assembly: GCF_009761245.1. NCBI lineage: Eukaryota > Metazoa > Chordata > Mammalia > Primates > Cebidae > Sapajus > Sapajus apella. The sequence goes on from NW_022436998.1 coordinate 1,236,335, forward strand.
GTTGCAGTGAGCCAAGATTGTGCCATTCTGCACTCTGGCCTAGGTGACAGAGCGAGACTCTGTCTCAAAAAAAAAAGAGGGAACAGTCAAGTGTTAGCAGCAGAACTGTAGGTGGATTTACAGTTGCTTACTGTAAATTTTTTTTTTCAACTATGCCACATATTTGTTATTTTCATAATAGAAAGTTGGGGACAGATCAAAAAGTTAGACAAAAAATTTCCTATCCCAATTTTCTTACAGTGATGGTTAAGTAGGATATCATTAATAAGATTGTGCCAGAAGATAAATAGATTTGAGAATCAAAACTTAAGATTTCTTAGTACTAATCCAAAATGTTTTTGATAAAACCACAGGGTTTCTGGTCATTTCTATCTTTTTAACAATTTGTGGGTCTATTTAGAATATTACTTCAGAAATCAAGATAGAAGTTATTAAAGAATAGCTTGGTATGTATGACATAAACTTACATTTCTTTCTCTCTCTGAATAAGACATGGACCCATCAAGCCTGCTAAAGTTGAAATTTCTAAGATGGCAGTAATCCATCAAAATGTCCAACATGCTTGTCATTTGTGAAAAAAGTAGCACCTGAAATTTAAATATATCTTAGTATCTATAATGATTATTAAAAAAAAAAAAAAATGAGCAATCCAAAATTCCAATCAAAAGTACCACCTTGTGACCTCTTTTTTTTAGTTCTGGCAGCATTCGATCCAAAATTAAGAATTTCCCAGAATTTGTTACCAATTCTTCATCGATCTTAAAAATGAGCAAAGAAAGAAAAACAGAGAAACTGTCATTTGCTTTGTCAAAACAAAAGCCATTTGAGTAGTTTAATTTTCAACAGCAAGTCATATTAAAAAAAAAAAGTAAAAACTGATCTGTTATTCAGTCTTTATAAATCAAAGACAGTTATTTCTCAAAGAAAGACATACTCTAGAATGTAAAACCAGCAATTTCACAAAAACAAAATTAAGTACAAATATAACTTTGATCTAACCTCAACATACCTCTCTCAAAGTCGTTGTGAAAGAGAACAATTAAGTTCAATCTTACTGAGTACATATTCAGGTTTATTCTTTATAATTGAGTAATTTCCAACTAAACATACATGAAAACTGCTGCTAGAATTCTTGCCAAAAATTAAGAGAAAACACAGGAGCTGCTAAGTAATCTAAATATTGTGGATAAAGACTTTTTCACCGTCCGGTGAAATTACCTCATCAGAGATCTACTTTCATTTGCACAGCAAAATTTTTTCTTCTTTCTTACTCTAATAAAGATGTAGAGCAGTGGTTCTCAAATGGGGACAATTTTACCCTCCACCTATCCCCAGGATATATTTGGCAGTGGCAGCAAAATTTTTAGTTGTCACAACTGAGGTTAGTGGATACTACTGACATCTAGTGGGTAGAAGACAGGGATGCTGCTAAATGTTCTAAGTGCACAGGATATTACCTAAGAAAGAATTATCTGACCCAAAATGTCAATATTGCCAGGACTGGAAAAGCCTACTGTAAACTACTTTGAAACAAGGGTTATAGAGGGTTACTGAGAATTGATTTATTTTAATATTATCCTATCTTTCCAACTACTACCCAAGAAAGCAACTTCATTTACTTAATTTGAAAACCTCCAAATCAAAACTGGTTTTCTTCCATGAAGATCTGTTGATCATCAAGCAATGAGCAACCAGGCTGATTCTGATAAGCCAAATATTAATGATAGAAGAAACAGTAAAAAGACCACTCTCTCTAAAATACAGCAAGTAAATATGCAGAATACAAATCAACTACTTTACTAAATTAAGAATTCTTAGCTGTTCACATGAAACAGGCTGAGGCAGGATTGCCTAAGAAACCAGGAATTTGAGACCAGCCTAAGAAACATGGCAAGACCCTGTCTCTATAAATAATTTAAAAATTTAAAAAACTAGTTGCTCATAGAAAGTCACCATTGTTGCTCACATAAAGTAACCATTATTCTAACCCCGATAAGGTTCTCTGAAATTTCGGGGAGAGGACTGTCTCAGCTTACTGAAGTATTACAATTTTCCTGACAAATAGCACCATATTTATTTCTAATAATGATAATCAAAACAAAATAACACTTTCCACCAATATAAAAGCTATAGAAATCAAACAGTAAATTAATACTAAAGAGTACTCACCTTAAACTCTTGTGTAACAGGGTCTATAGGATACTCAATCAAATATGGATGATTACAACATTTGCGAAGTAGCATCATTATATTCTGCAGCTTCAGATTAACTTCAGATTCTACAGGGATATTCACTTCCACAACAGTTCTACCAAAACAAATAATGCATATATATGAGATACGCAAAAGATGACCACAGTTTAAAGAATACTTAATTCATTTTCAAATTCAAACCTTTCTCGGTCCACCTCTGGCTGTATTTGACTCATCAATTTTTCCAATTCATTAGGGAAATCATCTATTTTGCTGTAATTTATTGATTTTCTAGTTCGCCGTTTTGGTCGACCAGTAGGACTTAACTCAACTGTTTCTTTCTAAAAGGGAACCAATTAAAGGAAAGTCAGTTTATAAAGCTATTTCCTTAGGGTCTAAATATAAACAAAATTTAAGGCATACTTTTATGTACATAATGGCTAGAAATTCAAATGTTGTAGGAAATTTGTTTAATTTTACGATGGATGACAGTATCTGAAAGAGCAAGTGCCTTCATATCTCAATAGAGAAAAATAAAGGGTATATAAAACTACTTTGAACTTACACAAAAGGATTTAACGCCTTAAAGATGAAATATGGAAAACAGCCGGGCGAGGTGGCTCATGCCTGTAATCCTAGCACTTTGGGAAACCGAGGCGGGTGGATCACGAGGTCAGGAGTTCAAGACCAGCCTGGCCAAGATATTGAAACCCCGTCTCTACTAAAAATACAAAAATTAGCTGGGTGCAGTGGCACGCGCCTGTAATCCCAGCTACTCAGGAGGCTGAGGCAAGAGAATCGCTTGAGCCTGGGAGGCGGAGGTTGCAGTGAGCCAAGATTGCGCCATTGCACTTCAGCCTGGGTGATAGAGTGAGACTCCATCTCAATTAAAAAAAAAAAAAAAAAAAAGGTGAAATATGGATCCAGAAATGTGCACTACAGAAGGTATTTCTTTAGACTGGTTTAACACTACATGGAATTGGTGATTAACAGACAAGTACTGTAAATTTGTAAATAAAAAGCTAGACCCTTCCTTAAATTTTAATAATAAAAAGGAGAAGAGAGTCTGGTGGTCCTATTTTTTAAAAATGCATGATGATAAATATTTTTAGAAGAAAATATATATGTCCATAGTGTACAATAAAAAAACTAGACAGTTAAACAAAACTTACGGGTTTCCTTCAGTTACATGATAATAACATCCCACCTCTGTCTCTTATAATATGGTGAGTAATGAATAATAATAATCACATTGATTATTAATCCTTTTGGTTATCAATAACCTTCCATAAGGAAACTACAGGTTGAATGTCCCTAACAAGAAAATAAAAATGCTCCAATGAGCATTTCCTTTTAGTGTCATATCGGCACTCAAAAAGTTTCTAATTTTGTAGCAATTCAAATTTCGGATGCTCAACCTGTACATTTGGAGATCAGCCTAGTTGCCAAGTCCTTACTACAGGGATTCTCAAATAACTGTGTGTTTGTTAAAAATGCTTTTCCAAGTTTATCCCGAGAAACCATGATTAATCTGTAAAGAAATCTAAATTTTTAATAAGCATTCCAGATGACTGTAAAGCAATTAATACATGGATTATCACTTAAATTTTAGCAGGACTGTAGATACTAGGAAACAACTTTTGCCATTAGCCTTATACCTTAAACCCCAGTTAGAAATTCATCCAGGTCCTGAAAACGAACAAGGGACCATTAAAACTGGTATCTAGGCCAGGCGCAATTGCTAACACCTGTAATCCCAGTACTTTGTAAGGCCAAGGTGGGCGGACTGCTTGAGCCCAGGAGTCTGAGACCAACCTGGGCAACATGGCAAAACCCCAGTCTCTACCAAAAAAATACAAAATATTTAGCCAGGCAGGTAAAGGCTGCAGTGAGCAGTGATTGTGCCATTGCACTCCAGCCAGGGCAACAGAGCTAGATCTTGCCTCAAAAAAAAAAAAAGAAATTTTATATGTCAAGTTTCATTTACAGTACATTTCAAATCCATGCTATACCTCACTGGATCCAAACATGTTTGCAATTGTACGGTTCACAATGGCTGTATAAAAGATCTCTTGTTTCTTTGAAAGTGGCGCATAAACAACTACTTCTCGTTTAGGAGGAACTTCAAGAGCAACATCAGACTTTAGTCTTCTCAATAAGAAAGGTGTTAAAATCTAAAATTAAAACACAAACAGAAAAATACGAGTATTATACATTCTTATTTTTTCAGAAAATACTGTCCCCACATACTTGTTTATCTTATCTTTTGACTTCCTATATAAATACTATTAAATCTCAAAAGGTGAAATTAAAATATCTTCTTGAAATCCTCCCAGATCAGACCACCAAATGATAAATTCACAGTATTTGTCCACAGCATTTCAGAATTTACTATTCTTTTAAAAACTCTTAAGAATCTATCTCAAATAAGTTTAAAAGTAAAAATATAAAGGTAGTATTTGTATTTCTTAGGGCTTAGTTTTAGTTATAGTCCACCACTTTTAGAAAGAGGTTTTATCAGCACCATTCAAAAGGGAAAAAAATAAAAATAAATACAAATTTTGAATTTTTTTTTTTTAATGAGTACAAAAAAATAGAAATAATGAGTAAGACCTAGTATTTGGTCGCACAACAAGGTTGACTACAGTCAATAATTTAACTTTTACATTTTAAAATATCAAGAAGAGTATAACAAACATCTCAATTCAGAAATAATCATCCTTTTTAATCTCTGCAGCACACTGTAAAGGACTTCTAACCTTAAAATTGGTATGAAGCTTGAGTAGTATTTTCATATGGATGTATGTTATATATAAATCCTTTCTGAAGGCCAATTTGCCTTCAAAAGAGTTCTCATCTCTAAACTCTGACATATATCTTAGAATTCTTTTCTAAGGAAATAGCAGAAATGGGCAAAAATGTAGTTTTAAGTATATATACTTTAATCTTGTTTATATTGTAGAAAAGTTTGAAAAGAGGAAGAGCTAATTAACTATAGTAGAACAGGACAATGGGATAATAAGCAGCCATTAAAAACCACTGATTTAAATCTACAAGTAGTAAAAGGAAAATAATTTCCTAATAATTGTTCAAAAGACTATTTTAAGGTGCAATTTTATTTTTAAAACCTTTTTCTTCATAAAATACAGAAAAAACACACGTGTTATACAAAGACAGAAAAGGGACTGGATTGTCATAAAACACAACATAATCATTCCATATACACTGCTAGGAAGTATTTGAAGAGGAAGTGCTATTTCTACTTTTCACTTCTCTACTGCTTCACATTTTTCTCATGAGCAAGTATCTTTAATATCAGAAAAAAACTATAAAGGCTTTGAACAGAATTGCTAAACCACAACTGAAAGTTTTTCAGGCTTACATGACTAGATGACCTTTGAAAGATGATGTTTCTCTAAATTAAAGATAGGTAGGATGGGGTAGGAACTACAGGAAACAATAAAAATAGCAGGCACGCAAGGATGTAAATTATAAGTATTATTGGCAAACACTGCATAAAAACCACATTTTTGTTTTTTGGTTGACAAACATATCAGTAACCATTAGGGGTAAAATGAGTACACTATCTGAAAAGGACCAAACTTAAGTAAGCACTTGAGTTTTGTCATAAAACCATGTAACCTCTCGGGGAAGAAAGGACAAAGAAGTAATTTAAATGTAGGAGGACTTTCGTTTTTCAAATCTCTACTACAAAGGGTTAGACAGGTGATCTCCAGAGTTCCTTTTATACTCTATAGAGCTTATAGTAAACAGAATAAGAAAACATGGAAAACCTGGTGCAGCATATGCAATACGTTCTGTTCTCTTTCTTTAGCAATAATATCTTCAGCAGTTTCAGAAAGACTGGTGATGTCAAACCAAGACTCAAAGCTGGAAGAGAAAAATGTTTAAGTTAACCAATCACATAAATTCAATTACGTCAACATGACACATGATTTATCATTTACACTAATAATCTGTGATACTGAAACGTGGTATTTTTGCACCTTATCTTTTAGGTGCAATTTTTTAAAGTTATAATGAAAAATAACACATTCAAACAACAAAGATAAAGTGATTGTATTTTTTGAACCAACAATCAAGAACTGTGAGCTTAAAGGGAACGCTTTTCTGATTTATAGATTAACAATAGTACAGTAGTATAAAAATCAAATAAGATTAAAGTACACATTTATAATTTTACATTACAAAAGTGAGAACTCTCTCTGAAAAAAAAGTCATACGATTTTTCTCAATCAGTATTAAGTATGGCCCACTAAAATAAATGTTTTAAAATTCAACATATACATAACTCGACAATAATTTTTTTTTTTTTTTTTGAGACGGAGTTTCACTCATGTTACCCAGGCTGGAGTGCAATGGCGCGATCTCGGCTCACCGCAACCTCCGCCTCCTGGGTTCAGGCAATTCTCCTGCCTCAGCCTCCTGAGTAGCTGGGATTACAGGCACGCTCCACCATGCCCAGCTAATTTTTTATATTTTTAGTAGAGACGGGGTTTCACCATGTTGACCAGGATGGTCTCGATCTCTTGACCTCGTGATCCACCCGCCTCGGCCTCCCAAAGTGCTGGGATTACAGGCTTGATCCACCGGACAATAATATTATACATGCTTATTCCTTCCCAATGTTAAAAATGTATATATTTTAATGAGTAATTATGTACGAGCATGCAGATTAATAACATATAGTGGATAACATTATAACCAATTGTGGAAAATATTAGTAACATTTATGCAGTAGACCAGATGTTCCCAAACTTGGATCACCAAAGCGTGTTCAAAAAATTCAGATTCTCAACTCCCACCTCGATACTGTAACTCAGAATGTCTGCACAGGACCTGGAATTCTTGTCCTTCAATAAAAGTGCCCAGAGTCACAATAAAGTAGCCTGGCTTGAGGCCACCATTTGGTAACCAGATTTGAAATAAATTCCCAAAATTAAAAATTATTTTTCCACATCCAATTAGCTTACTTCCTTCATTGATGACAAGTATAAATTACTTTTTTTTGCCCAGGTTATTATATTTCCGTTGTATTCAGTTTTAAATTATGTTAACATTATCTCCTCCTCCATTCTGAAGCTACTAATTGCTTTCTGAAACTGTTTTTATTTCTGGTTTTATTATATAAGCTAAGATTCAAACATAGTTTCCAGAATTGAAACACTATGTTGACATTGGGAGATCTTTGTTTTAACTTTGGTTCTGGTGCTAACTAATTGGTCTTATCTTGTAACAACTTCACACCTCAGTTTTCTTTTATGTGAGATAGAAAATAATTTAACAACTCTATTGTCCCTGGTTGTTTCATAAGGATATAAGAAAAATGCATCTTAAAATACACATAAAAGAACCTTGTTATGAAAATATTATCTTTAAGTAGCACTCAATAATCCTCCTTTAATCAATGAAAATAAGTTTTAAATAATCTTTTCTTAATCTGCTCTCACATAATTTGTGGCAGAAGTGGAACATACAATATACACCACAAAGAACTTGTCAAATTACTGGCATTTTAATTCAGCGACTGAAAAGAAACTAATTTTAACTAAGAGCACAGATTTCTGAGGTTAAATCATTATTAAATATCTGGCTTACCCACCTTTTCAAGTCATCAAATACATCTGGCAACAAAAAGTTTAGCAATGACCAAAGTTCTGATAAATTGTTTTGCAAGGGAGTACCAGTCAAAAGAAGTTTGTTATCAGCATTGAATCGTTTTAACTCCCTGATTAGACGGCACTTCATATTCTTAATCCTGTGTCCTTCATCTACTATTAAGTATTTCCAATAGCAATGCTAGAAAAAGAATTGAGGAAAAAAATGTTTAAACAATTATCTCACAATTTTTCTAACAAGAATTCTAAAAGTAAAACCGCTATTATGAGAAATGGCTGTTGAATTTTATCAAATGTATTTCAGTAACTACTGACTACTGAGATGATCATGTTTTTATTTGATCCACTTATGAGGATTCCTAAAACTGACAGATAATTATGTTCCTGGAAGAGCCCTACTTCAATATGCAATAAAGTTTGAACTCCACCTATTCTGAATTTAAGATTTCCCCATTCACACCTTAGTCAATGCAGTCATAGCTTTCATTTCTAATGTCTTCCCACTTTTTATATTAATGTTACACTAGACTACCAAAAAGTGAGACCTTTTATTAGTTTCATATGCTCTGAAACATGAAATGGTACTAAAATTTTCCCTTCTTTAAGCAATTTATATTTTCACAGAAAGTCATCTACTTCCATAAAGTTGTCATGAAAATTTAACTTTCTCATTTTAATATCTGTGATTTCTAATGTATCTTAATCAGGAAAATTTATAATAAATTATGAAAGTGAATGACTTTCTGTGAAAATATAAATTTATTACAATAAATTGTAATAAATATTTCTGTATTTTAATAAATTATTTAATAAATTAACATACAGAACTATTTCTGGAAATGTAAATACCAAGCTGAAAAATATAAGTATACTTGAATAATGGGACTGACAAATTGACAAGAGTACAGAGAATGTTTTGCATTTTACTTTATATATCCCAACAGAATGAAAAAAATGTATAATATTATATCTTCTTTATTAAAATAACTAGAAAGGGATTTATTTTCCTGGTAATATGGTAAACCAGAAAACCTGAATTATCTTTCACTGTTAAGACACCTATCTAAAAAATACCAGATAAAAATATAAAATATCCTTGGCCGGGCACAGTGGCTCATGCCTGTAATTCCAACACTTTGGGAGGCCAAGGCAGCCAGATTACCTGAAGTCAGGAGTTTGAGACCAGCCCGGCCAATACAGTGAAACCCTGTCTCTACTAAAAATACAAAAATTAGCTGGGTGTGGCGACACACGCCTGTTATCCCAGCTACTCAGGAGGCTGAGGCAGGAGAATCACTTGAGCCCGGGAGACGGAGGTTGCAGTGAGCCAAGATCATGCCACTGCACTCTAGGCTGGCTGACAAAACGAGACTGTCTAAAAAAGAAAATACACACACACACACACACACGTTTATATCCTTTTATAGTAGGTAGATGAGAGAAAAGAAAACAAGGAAACAAATGATGAGGAAACTGAAAACAAAATTAGCAAATGAACTCAGTTACTTTGGCTTGCACTCAGCAACAAGGGCCCTAGAACCTCACACTCCCATTACGACCAAAAGCTAAGACCCTTGAAATGATAACACAAGCTCAGTGAAATGGGAAACTTGGAAGTTTCTAGCCACTGGCAAATGAAATGAACAAGAAAGCTACTATTTCATTACAGGATGGGTAGGGAAAACAAATTAGAAGGGTCTTCGTGTTATTTTGCTGAGTAGAAAACACAAGTTGCAAGAGTGAATGCAGGCTGGGAGCAGTGGCTCACACCTGTACTCCCAGCACTTTGGGATGCTTAGGCAGGTGGATGGCTTGAGCTCATGAGTTTGACGCCGTATCTCTACAGAAAATACGAAAATTAGTCAGGTGTGGTGATGCATGCCTATAGTCCGGGCTACTCAGGAGACTGAGGTGGGAGGATCACTTGAGCCAGAGGTTTAATCTACAGTGAGCTGAGATCGTGCCACAGAATTTCAGCCTGGGTGACAAAGTTAGACCCTGTCTTGGGAGGGAGCAGGGTAGTGAATGTATAGTATGATCATATGTGTAAATTATATACATGTTAGCTGTAGTTATTTACTGTAAAAGTAGTTCTCAGGTAGAATTACAGGTGCTTTTACATCTTCCTGTACACTACCCTTTGTTAAAAAAAAAAGAAAAAGAAAAAATCGGTATATATTACTTTCATTGTAAAGAAAATATGGAGTCCCCAACCCCTAGGCCACAGACCCGTAGGGGTTCATGACCTGTTAGGAACCAGGCCACATAGCAGGCTGTTAGTGACGGAAGCTTCATCTGGATTTACAGCAGCTCCCCACTGCTCCAATTAAGGCCTGAGCTCCTCCTCCTGTCAGATCAGGAGGCAACAGATTCTCACAGAAGCATGAACCCTACTGTGAACTGCACATCCAAGGGATCTAGGTTGTGTGCCCGTTATAAAATCTAATTTCTGATGATTTGTCACTGTCTCCCATCATCCCTAGATGGAAAACAAGCTCAGGGCTCCCACTGATTCTACACTATGGTGAATTGTATAATTATTATAATTATAATCTCGCTTGGTTGCCCAGGTTGTAGTACAGTGGTGTGATCTCAGCTCACTGCAACGTTCACCTTCCAGGTTCAAGCAAGTCTTCTGTTCTAGCCTTCTGAGGAGCTGGGATTACAGGAACATGCCACCATGCCTGGCTAATTTTTATGTATTTTCTAGAGACGGGGTTTCACCATATTGGCTAGGCTGGTCTCAAACTTCTGACCTTAAATGATCTGAACGCCTCGGCCTCCCAAACTGCTAGGATTACAGGTGTGAGCCACTATGCACAGCCCTTTTATTTCATTATATATTATTACAATTTTATACTAAGAATAAAGTACACAATAATTGTAATGCACTTCAATCATCCCAAAACCATCCCCATGGTCCATGGAAAACTTGTCTTCCACAAAACCAGTTACTGGTTTTTTTTTGAGACAGAGTCTCTCTGTAGCCCAGACTGGAGTGCAGCAGCACAATCTCAGCTCACTGCAACCTCCACCTCCCGGGTTCAAGGAATCCTTATGCCTCAGCAGGGAGCTGGGATTACAGACGTACACCACGACATCCAGCTAATTTTTACATTTTTAATAGAGACAGAGTTTCGCCATATTGGCCAGGCTGGTCTGGAATTCAAGGGATCTGCCTGTCTCAGCCTCCCAAAGTACTGGAATTACCAGCATGAGCCTCCATGCCCCGCCTGGAGTTTACATTCATAAACTTTGCTAAACTCCTGAGCTAAGACTTCCGCAAATCATATTCCAAAGTTTTACCAGCACACATGCAAAACCTGACAATACTGGTCATAATTACACAAGCCATAATTATTCCATTTATGACTTATGTGTTTTGAGATTTTATACTGAAACCATTAAGTACTTTCCTATCTCCCAACAAGCAAGACAAACCTAAGGGGACTACACTAAGCAGTGTTCTCACACGGTCAGAGAAAGGAAAAACAAAGCAGTAAAGAGAAAAATGAATGAGGTTGAGCAGGAAGGAAGAAGCTCAAAACACCAATAAATGAATTAACAGAAGGCACAAAAGAAGAAAGGTCAATTTTCCAATTGTTACGCTAACTGGACAATTAATAAGTAAATAGCTAGAACATCAGGAAAAACAGAAATGAAAATTTTACCAAAAGTCCAATAAGATAGTCTAAAAGCAACTTGTCTTCAAATACTCTTATTTGATTAAAATACAAAGGATAGGTAAATTCCATATATTCAAAGAACCTGTCACAAATATATCTGTAATATCTTCAGAGATTAGGTCTATTTCTGGATGATTCTAAGATATTAAAATGGTATTATAGCCATAGGTTAAACTGCCATAAGCTTTAATTATATTGTTACAAACGACACTCTTCATCCCAATCACTCTGTTAATATAAGCTTGCAGGTTTGACAGGCATATATGCTCAATAGAATCTATTCCTTCAACAACAAAAAAATTAAACAAATGCTTCCGAATGGTAAGAAAGCAGTATAAATTAAGAAAAACATGCTTTATATATTACAAAGAAACCAGACCATTTGTACCTGTAATGCATTTCTGTCTCTCATGGCTATTTCAAATGATGTAACCACCACAGGATGAATCTGCAGAGTCCCTTGCCGTTTGTGAATATTCCTTACCAATTTTTGACGTTCCTCCTGGGTTCCATGATATAACATAGTAGGGATCTGGAAAATTGTATATGGATTTATAACAAACTTAAGAAGGAAACATAAATATCGATTATTTGGAACATAGGAATCATTCTGAGAAAATTTTTTAAAATTTTAGTTCTATTTTTCTATAACAAAATAAGCCAAGTAATTCTAACAAATCATTGAATTACTACAGAAAAAACTAAAAAAAAAAAAAAAAAGTCAGGCCTATCACAATGGCTCACACCTGTCATCCCAGCACTTTGGAAAGCCAAGGCAGGCAAATCTATAAAGTCCAGGAGTAGTTCAAGATCAACCTGGGCAACATGGAGAAATCTCATTTCTATAAAAAATACAAAAACTAGCTGGGTGTGATGATACGCAACTGTAGTGCCAGCTACTCACCCAGTGGGGTGAGGTGAGAGTTCACATGAGCTACTCAGGGGTGTGAGAAGGCAGGCTCGTATGAACCTGGGAGGTAAAGGCCACAATGAGCCAGAATGGCACCACTGCCCTCCACTCTGGGTGACAGAGAAACATCCTGTCTTTAAAAAATATATAGCCAGAAAAACAAATATACGGGCTGGGCAGGATGGCTCATGCCTGTAATCCTAGCACTTTGGGAAACCAAGGTGGGGAGGGCGAATCAGTTGAGGTGACGAGTTCGAGGCCAGCCTGACCAACATGAAGAAACCCCATCTCTATTAAAAACTACAAAATTAGTCGGGTGTGGTGGTGCACACCTGTAACCCCAGCTACTTGGGAGGCTGAGGCAGAAGAATTGCTTGAACTTGGGAAGCAGAGGCTGCAATGAGCTGAGACCGTGCCACTGCACTCCATCCTGGTGAGAGAGCAAGAAACCATCTCAAAAAATAATAATGATATATAAAATGAGACAGACAGTGACGCTACTTCTAGAATATATATATTTCTCATGAGGCAAAAATGCGCAGAAGGGCTGGGCACTAGGGGCACAGTGGCTCACACCTATAATCCCAGCATTTTGGGAGGCCAAGGTGGGCGAATATCTTCAGGCCAGAAGTTCAAGACCAGCTGGCCAACATGACAAGGCCCCGTCTCTACTAAAAATACAAAATTAGCTCGGCACAGTGGCACATGCTTGTAGTCCCAGCTACTCAGGTGGCTGGCACACAAGAATTGCTTCAACATGGGAGGCAGAGGTTTCAGTGAACCAAGATTACACCACTGCCCTCCAGCCTGGGCAACAGAGACTCCATTTCAAAAAAAAAAAAGAAAAAAATTGCAGACGACAATATGTACAGAAAAAAAGTTAAAAAAAAAAAACAAAACAAAACAAAACAGAAAACTCACTTCTCAGCCTTTAGGCTAACATCAAGTGAAGAAGAAGAAGAATTTTAAATAAAATTTCTACCTAAGTCTGTCTCAGTTAAATCAAATTAACCAATGCTTTGAAAATCATTTGGGAATATTTCAGGAAAGATGTCAGAGATTTCCAAAACCTATTCTATATAAATTTAAATTAGGGTATTCAGCATATTAAGTCAAATCAGATGCAATAATTACACAGGAACCAATATAATTATAGGAGTTCTACAATTTAATTCCTACAACAACAAAGCAGAAGAAAACATGTAAAATTATAATTTTAACATAAGGAAGCATGTCTTACATCTGGTGTAAATCTTTTGAACTCAGCCATCCAGTTAGGAAGTGTAGATAATGGGCCACAGACAAGAAAAGGTCCTGGTACTCCTCTCTGAATCATCAATGCAATTGTAGCAATGCACTGAACTGTCTTTCCCAATCCCATTTCATCTGCTAAAATGCCATTAATTCCATTTTCCCAAAGCATCTAGACAAAATAATAGATACTGCATTTAAACTCGGATATAAACACCTACAGGGTTATGATAGTTTATTTCTTTTTTAAAAAAAACATACCCAAAGATGAGAATTACGTTAAAAACACCATAAATTATAACAACACTGTGAAAACTCCTTTATCAAAGCCATAAAAGTGTTGGAAGCTTTAACAAGGTAATTTCCACTTCTAAAAATTCAGGGTAAAGAAATTAGAAAGTAAGTATGCACACACAAATATATAATAGTGAAACATGATAGAAATGACTCAAGTTGTGGTACATCACATTACTACGCTACTATAGAAATAAATCAGTATCTTTTATTATGACAATTCATTACCCTAAGCCATTCCATGCCTTCTACTTGGTACCATCGCATAACTCCTCCTGTGAAGTGCTTTGGTTGTTGAAAAGGCACTGGCTGACCATTACATTTCCGGACTGGGTCAAAAAAGAATTTCGCATTCTGCCTAACCGTTTGAGACAATCTATCTTTAATTATACTATTCGACTCTTTATTTTTCTGAAGATCTTCTACACAGAGATTAGTAGAAGAGGAGTTTTCATCCTGTAAAGAAAAAAGTTTAATTAGAAGTTTGATACAAAATGCTGCCTTATGCCACCATTTATCAGAAAATGTGACTAACAAAATCTACCAAGTCATTAAGTAAAGAAAAATAAGACTCCATCTGGATTAAAAACTGGAGATATATCCATCCCTCTACAAATGAAAAACCACTAAAAAAAAATAATAACAGGCCAGACACAGTGGCTAATCCTATAATCACAGCACTTTGGGAAGCTGAGGCAGGAAGATAACCTGAGTCCAAGTGTTCAAGAGCAGCCTGGGCAACATGGTGAAACCCTGTCTCTACAAAAGATACAAAAAATTAGCTGGGCGTGGTTGCATGCAGCTGCCTGTATCCCAGTTACTCGAGAGGCTGAGGATCACTTGAGTCCAGGAAGTCAAGACTGCAGTGAGCCACGAACACAACCACTACAATCCAGCCTAGGTGACAGGAGACTCTGCCTCAAAAATAAAATATAAAAATCTGAGAATAACCTTTACAAATTAAAATGATTAACAGGCATATACTTTTGAAAAGACCATTAGAACTGTACTTCTCTTCTAAACTTCTAATATTACACTACTCAATAACTAAACTATTACAGAGAAAATACAATACACATAAGACTGATGAAAGATATTAACAGACACTTTACAAAAGAAAACATACAACCATCAAGAATATAAAAATACACTCTACTTCAGTAGTAATTAGGAAAATGCAAGTTAAAAACCACACAAGATATCATTTCTCATCTAATAAAATAACTGAAATTGAAGACTAACAATATCAAATGCTGACAATGTAAGCTGAAATTTTCATACATTGCTAGTGAGAGAATAAAATGACACGTTTAGGAAAAAAAAATCTGTACTTTCTTATGAACATACATTTGCCTTATAACACAACAATTCCATTCCCAGGCAAGCAGGCAAAAAGTATGAAAACATGTCTACACATGGACTTGCATACAAACGATCATAGCAGCCTTACTCATAAAAGTCACAAATTCCAAACAACCCAAATGTCTATCAATAAGGAGATGGATTAGAATTTTAATATTCATTCAATGGAATACTAGTCAATAACATAAAGAAACCAGTTACTAATATGCTCAACAACATAAATGAGTATCATAGACATGATGAGTAGAAAGGAAATAATAAGCCAGCCTATAAAAGATGTACAAAGTGGCCTCCTCTGGGTTTAGAGGTAGAAAAATAATTAGAAAGACAGAAGAGATCCCTCTACAATGGAAATGTTCTATACCTTGAATTGGATGGTGGTTACACAAGCGTATGCATGTGTCAAAATTCATTAAAATACATATTTAAGAACTCTTTCTGGCCAGGCGCAGTGGCTTATACCTGTAATCCCAGCACTTTGGGAGGCCAAGGTGGGCAGATCACCTGAGGTCAGGAGTTCAAGACTAGCCTGGCCAATATGATGAAACCCCATCTCCACGCCCACCTGTGGTCACAGGTACCCGGCAGGCTGAAACAGGAGAATCGCTTGAACCTGCAAGGTGGAGGTTGCAGTGAGCCAAGATCACACCATTGCATTCTAGCCTGGGTGACAGAGACTCCATCTCAAAGAAAAAAAAAAAGAAAAAAAAAAAGAACTGTTTCTTTTTCTTACTTACTGACTCTAAGTTATAAAATGAGGCCAAAATTCCATAGTAAATTACAGTACATTACATTGAGACTTTTTCTGTAAAAATCTAACTCAATGTTATAAAAATGACCTTGATCTTATATTTATACTAGCAGGTTATAACTGCAATCATAAACCAGTTCTTACACTTAAAAAAGAATAAAAATCAAGACGCTTACAGGATAAATTTTGGACAAAATTATATGATGACCAGAGTATCCCTCATTTTATAAACATAACATTAACTTCCCAAAGCCCTAAAAAACTTTGATATGTAAATTAACTACTTGAAGTTCGTATCCATTCATGAATATTTTCATGTCATGATTATTTTGCTTCCCTATGCAACCTTGTAATTTTAAGGACTTGAGCCATAAAAAAAAAAATCAGATAACAAAGAACCTCTCTAAATAAAATGAGGGTAAGCGAAGAGTTGGCTCGAAAATCAAGACCTCAAACAGAACTTTTAAGAAACTTAAAAAACTCTTTAAGGTCAGAAGCAAGATTAAGGCATTCCCCACAGGTTCCGTAAGATGGCTCACCGTTTATACCCACATGGTGTTACAAGCACTTGCATCACTGCCAGACTCAGAAGATAAAAGCACATTGCTAGACCCATAAATTAACATTTACACATCAAGAATCAGCAATAAAACACATAACTAAAGTTGATAAATAAGAAAGAAGAATGTTAGGATATGGAAGAGGTGAATACATAGGTTTTTTTTTTTTAAAGCAAAGAAATGGGATAGTGAGAAAAATGGACACTGGTAATTAAAGAAAAAGGACTAGTGACTGGGGAGTAAATGACTCCTAAATTTAATTTTATATTAAAAATCTTACCTCATTCTTTTTATTTTTTTTAACCACAGACAAAATTTCCTAGTAGATTGAGAAAACAAAAACAAATTAATAATGTAAGCAGTTCATTTATTTATTTATTCAACAAGCATTTATTCTGTGCTCATTTTGCCAGGAAATAGGAAATAAGGATGAGATTCTCAATATAATTAAAATACAGAGATCAAAAACTACGGGCTTTCACGCAGAAATAAGCCTATAGACATAACTGGCTCATAATATTTTATAACATTCTAAGCTAATTTGGCAACACTTATACAATGGGATATTTCATCAAATACCGTAATTTTCCAGCTTTTTTTTTTCTTTTAATCTGAGTAGATTGAGTACAAATTCACACATGGCAACAAACCTCCAGTCCTGGGGTCTACAGCCTGTAGACCAACTCCAGCTAAGCAAATACTTAGGTTTTTTTTTTTTCAAAGCAAAGAAAGGGGATAAACTAGAAAAAGCCTCACTTGTTTACAGTTTGTCTGTGTCTGCTTTCAAGCAACAATAGCAGAGCATATATAGGGTTGAGTAGTTGCCCACAAAACTACTCAAAAGAAGACCGGGTGTGGTGGCTCACACCTGTAATCCCAGCACTTTGGGAGGCCAAGGCAGGTGGATCATAAGGTCAGCAGTTCGAAACCAGCCTGAACAACATGGTGAAACCCCATCTACAAAATACAAAAATTAGCCAGGCGTGGTGTCGCACACCTGTAATCCCAGCTACTCAGGAAGCTGAGGCAGAAGAATTGCTTGAACCCAGGAGGTGGAGGTTGCAGTGAGTCAAGATTGCGCCACTGCACTCCAGCCTGGGTAACAGAGTGAGACTCTGTCTCAAGAAAAAAAAAAAAAAAAAAAAAAACAACTACTACTCAAAAGAGGCCGGCCACAGTGGCTTACACCTGTAATCCCAGCGCTTTGGGATGCTGAGGCTGGCAGATCACAAGGTCAGGAGTTTGAGACCAACCTGGCCAATATGGTGAAACCCATCTCTAATAAAAATACAAAAATTAGCTGGGGGTGGTGGCACGTCCCTGTAGTCCCAGTTACTTGGGACGCTGAGGCAGAAGAATAGCTTGAACCCAGGAGGCGGAGGTTGCAATGAGACGAGATCCCGCCATTCCACTCCAGCCTGGGCAACAGACTGAGACTCAGTCTCAAAAAAACAAACAACAACAAAAAAAAACCTACTCAAAAGCTTAAAATATTTACTATCTGGCTATTTACAGAAAAAGTCTGCCAAACCATGTTACAGCCCACTTTAGGACTCTGTGGACAGAAATCTGAGTTTGCATTCCTGGGTAGGAAGCAAAGACAAATACATTAAAAATACAGAATAAAGTGTTCTGATTTTGAAGTACCTACTATACACTAATGGCAGGGAGACAAACAATACCTGAGTGTTGTCACTGGGTGACTTAGCAAATAATTATCTTACATAAAATTGTCTAAAAAGTTGTCACCAGGCTTCATAGTTCACGATAGTGAGGGTAGATTATAAGCAGGGAGAATACAGAAGACATAGGGGATGAAATAGATTCAAAAGAGCATTATCAAATTTAAGATTCATATAAGAGTAACAGGACATGTTTAAGTGGCTAACACACACATACATATATATGGAAATATGTATATATCATGTGTATGAAATATTATGCATGTACAGATATTCATATACTAAGTCTGAGGTTAAAGGATCTTATACCAAGAACTGATAAAAGCTGTCCTGTAAAATGACCACATAAACTGAAACTCTTGGGAGAACAATTTGGAGATAAATCAAAATTTATAAATACCACGAATGACGCATTCTTTTTTTTTTTTTTTTTTTTTTTCTGAGACGGAGTTTCGCTCTTGTTACCCAGGCTGGAGTGCAATGGCGCGATCTCGGCTCACCACAACCTCCGCCTCCTGGGTTCAGGCAATTCTCCTGCCTCAGCCTCCAGGAGTAGCTGGGATTACAAGCACACACCACCATGCCCAGCTAATTTTTTGTGTTTTTAGTAGAGACGGGGTTTCACCATGTTGACCAGGATGGTCTCGATCTCTTGACCTCGTGATCCACCCGCCTCGGCCTCCCAAAGTGCTGGGATTACAGGCTTTAGCCACTGCGCCCGGCCTGAAGCATTCTTATTAAAATTATCAAGCATGGACAACATGGTGAGACCCCCATCTCTACAAAAAAATATAAAAGTTAGCTGGGCTTGGTGGTACATGCCTATAGTCCCACCTACTCAGGAGGATGAGGGGGGAGGATTGCCTGTGCCCAGGAGGCAGAGGTTGCAATGAGCCAAGACGGTGCTACTGCACTCCAGCCTGGGCAACAGAGCAAGACACTGTTTCAAAAAAAATAAAAATAAAAAAAAACCCTCAATCGCAAACTTCTATATTTAACTTATAGTTACTATAGTTAACTTACACTTGACAGGAAACACAAGAGGCAAAGAAATCATGGGGATACAATCAGCAAAGTCTAGAATGTGGGGATACAGAATTACTTGTTTCCTTCAACAAATAATGTTTTTAAATAAGATTAGAAATGGCCAGGAGCAGTGGCTCACACTTGTAATATCAGCACTTTTGCAGGCCGAGGCAGCCAGATCACGAGGTCAGGAAATCAAGACCATCCTGGCTAAGATGGTGAAATCCCCCCGTCTCTACTAAAAGTACAAAAAGTTGGCCGGGAGTGGTGGCACACGCGTGTAATCCCAGCTACTCAGGAGGCTGAAGCAGAGAATCACTTGAACCTGGGAGGCGGAGGTTGCAGTTAGCCGAGATGGCACCACTGCACTCAGCCTGGTGAGGATTCATCACAAAAAAAAAAAAAAAAAGATGAGAGACACTGTAGATGTAAAAGAGAGCCAAGATACACATTTACACATTAGTCAAATGCAATTTATAGAACTTTTTTGGATCCTGATTTGAACTATTTTTTTTTTAAATCTTTCAGCTAAGCAGATCTCAGTGGGAAGTGCCTATAGTCCCTGGACTGCTACTGAGGACACTGAGGCAGGAGAATTACTTGAGCCTTGGTGTTTGATGCTGTGGTCACTATGACCATACCCGGAAATAGCCACTGCACTCCAGTCTCGGCAATACAGTGAGACCCCCATCCCTAAAAATAAAAATTAGCCTACTGAGAAATTTAAATACTAAGGAATTACTATCAACTTTCAAAAGTATAACTATTATGGTTATGATTCTAAAAAATAGTCTTGCTGAGATTTTTCTCAAAATATCCCAGAATTAAAAACTAATAAAGGCGGACAATCAATTTACTATCCCCTATACATTTGTAATTTTTGAGATTTTCCATAACACAAATAAAAAATATATACATTATACCAAAATGTTAGTGATTATCTGTGTGACAGCTTTTCAGGTGATTTTCTTATATTTTGTTTATTTTCACATTTTTCATTAAGAAAATACAATTCCTTGTGAAACCATAAAAAGTAATAGAGGGTAACAGTAATTAAATTTGTTTTTCAGAAAAGCCAATCTGGTACTTTTGACAATAAATGAGAGCTTGACTAGGATTATGGAAGTCAATTAACTCCTGACTTCAGGAGATCCACCAGCCTCAGCCTCCCTATGATGCTGGGATTAGAGTGAGCCACTGTGCCCAGCCTAAAAGTGTTTTTTAAACTGCAAGTTGAGTAGATACCATAATCAATTTTAGTGGGCCTTGACTTTTTTTTTTGAGACAGTGTCTTGCTCTATTGCCCAGGCTGGAGTGCAGTGGCTTGAACTCAGCTCACTGCAACCTCCGACTCCTAGGTTCTAGCAATCTTCCTGCCTCAGCCTCCTGAGTAGCTGGGACTACAGATGCATACCACCGCACCCAGCTGACTTTTGTATTTTTAGTAGAGACGAGGTTTCACCACGGTGGCCAGACTGGTTTCAAACTCCTGGCCTCATGTGACCAACACGTCTCAGCCTCCCAATGTTTTGAGATTACAGGTGTGAGCCACAGCACTTGGTCCCTTGACTTATTTTTAAATGAAAAACTATCACTGCATCCCTAGAGAAAAGGAAAGGTATTATATAAAATTTTCTTATGAAGATCTAAAGAGTTTGAACTTCAGGTAAAAGAACAACAGTAGACAATATAGCTGTGCTTTTTTTTTAAATATAAGAATGTGGTCAGCCATGGTGCCTCATGCCTGTAATCCCAGTACTTTGGGAGACCAAGGCAGGAGGATCACCTGAGGGCAGGAGTTAAAGACTATCCTGGCCAACATGGCAAAACCCCATCTCTACTAAAAATACAAAAAATTAGCTGGGTGTAGTGGTAGGCAACTTCTCGGAGGCTGAGGCATAAGAATCGCTTAAACCTGGGAGGAGAGGTTGCAGCAGTAAGCCTAGATCACACTACTGCCCTACAGCCTGGAGTACAGAGGGAGACTGTCTTCAAGGAAAAACAAGTAAGAATGTGACACATTAAAAACATGCTAAGAAACATTTAAGGTTTGTCAGAACTGAAGATGCTCTAATTCATTCATATTTTGATGTAAAAAGTGAGAAAAGAAGAAAAGAATCTGGTTTCAGAAATGAGCATATGATTTCAGTTTTGTAAAAGTCTTCAACAAGGAAAAAGAATAAAGTTCTTAAGACAAGGTTAGGGGTTACAAAAACTTAAATTATAGTAATAATTTCTGACTAGGCCAAATTCACACTCCTTTAACAGCTGTTAACTCCTTTGGGAGATGGTCCTTTGGGAGACCATCTTCTTCCCTGAAACACCTCTCTGCTCTAGTCAGATAGTGTCTACTACCCCACCCTTTCCCCCAACCTCTCCGCAACATATTACATGTATTTTTTTTTTTTTTTTTTGAAATGGGAGTCTCGCTGTCATCCAAGCTAGAGTGCAATAGTGAGCTCTCAGCTCACCGAAACCTCCTCTGCCTCCCAGGTTTAAGCGATTCTCCTACCTTAGCCTCCCAAGTAGCTGGGATTATAGGTGTGCACCACCACGCCTGGCTAATTTTTGTATTTTTAAGTAGAGATGGGGTTTCACCATGTTGGTCAGGGTGCTCTTGAACCCCTGACCTCATGATCCACCCACCTCAGCCTCCCAAAGTGCTGGGATTACAGGCATGAGCCACTACACCCAGCTATTAGATGTAATTTTAAGCTCTATTTCCACACCTGTTGTTTCCACAGTTCCTGGCAAAATGCTATATAAGTCCACCAGGTACTTAAGCACAAGATAACTGGTAGTCAGAGCTATTACTGTTAGTATAACCCAAATAAGGCCGGGCGCAGTGGCTCACGCCTATAATCCTGGCACTTTGGGAGGCCGAGGCGGGTGGATCACAAGGTCAAGAGATAGAGACCATCCTGGTCAACATGGTGAAACTCCGTCTCTACTAAAAATACAAAACATTAGCTGGGCATGGTGGCGCGTGCCTGTAATCCCAGCTGCTCAGGAGGTTGAGGCAGGAGAATTGCCTGAACTCAGGAGGCGGAGGTTGTGGTGAGCCGAGATCGCGCCATTGCACTCCAGCCTGGGTAATAAGAGTGAAACTCCGTCTCAAAAAAAAAAAATAACCCAAATAAGAAAACCAGCATAAGGCAGGACACACTGGCTCACACCTGTATTCTCAGGGAGGCTGACACAAGAGGATTGTTTGAATCCAGGAGTTCAAGAGTAGCCTAGGCAACATGAGACCTCATCGCTATAAAAAATTTAAAAATTAGCCAGCTGTACATGGTGTCACACACCTGTAGTCCCAGCTACTCAGGGAGCTGAGGTAGATCACTTGAGCCTATGAGGTGGAAGCTGAGGTGAGCTGCGACTGTGCCACTGTACTACAGCCTGAGTCAGAGTGATGCCCTGTCTTAAAAAAAGAAAGAAAAGAAGAAAGGAAAAGGAAGATAGAAAGGCAGGAAGGAAGAAAAGAAAGGAAAAAAAACCAGAACAACCTAAAGGTATAAGCCTATTAGCCACTTAAAAAATAAAAGGATGGGAGTGGTGGCTCACATCTGCAATCCCAGGACTTTGGGAGACTGAGGTGGGCAGATCACCTGAGGTCAGGTGTTCCAGACCAGCCTGGCCAACACGATGAAACCCTATCTCTACTAAAAATAAAAAAATGAGCTGGGCAGGGTGGTGGGCACCTGTAATCACAGCTACTCGGGAGGCAGAAGCAGGAGAATCGCTTGAACTCAGAAAATGGAGACTGCGGTGAGCCGAGACTGTGTCCCAGCATGGGCCACCACAGAGCTCCATTTCAACAAAAAAAGAAAAGTCTATGAAGGTCAGATGACATTAGTTTCAGATTAGTCTTAAGTCTACCAAACGTTGGTAGACAGCTTCAAACATTTTGGCAGCTTCACCTATAAATGATACATAATATTAGGGCCGGGCACGGTGGCTCACGCCTGTAATCCCAGCACTTTGGGAGGCCGAGGTAGGTGGATCACGAGGTCAAGAGATCGAGACCATCCTGGTCAACATGGTGAAACCCTGTCTCTACTAAAAATACAAAAAAAAATTAGCTGGGCATGGTGGCACGTGCCTGCAATCCCAGCTACTCAGGAGGCTGAGGCAGGAGAACTGCCTGAACCCAGGAGGTGGAGGTTGCGGTGAGCCGAGACCACGCCATTGCACTCCAGCCTGGGTAACAAGAGCAAAACTCCGTCTCAAAAAAAAAAAAAAAAAAGACACATAATATTAAATTAAAAACATATTTGATGTGATATAGAATATTCAATTCTTACAGCTTTAAGGTGATTCAAAACCTACATTTTACTCAACATCAAATGTTAGGTGCCCTCTCCCTTTTATTTTTACCTCTTTTGACATGACCTCTGAAATATTGTATGATTCATCCTCTCTTCCTCTTTTCTTTCTCATGACTATAAAAAAAGAATATTTTGTTTTTTAATAGCAATTAAAATAGAAATATAAACAAGTATTCTTCAAAACTGCAATAAGGATATAAGGATATTTACCTGGCTTCTCTTCACTTGTGTCAATTGAATTTTTACCCTACAAAACAAGGATTCAGAATATTGCTTTTACTAAGGACCGTTATGGTATTATACGTTAAAAGGCACTGATTAACTTGAGAAAAAAGTTTCTTAGTTAAGCCACATCCGTTTTTCACTATTATACTTACATGCATGTAATCTTTTTCTGTATTTCCCTACAACTTGTTCATAATTTCTGCTTTTTTCCAAGTGCTCTACTTCCGTCAATTATTTTTTCCATTTAGAAAAGAAATTTCAAAATTAAACATAGTTGGCAATTTGTTTGTTTTTTTTTTGGAGTTTCACTCTTGTCACCCAGGCTAAAGTGCAACGGCACGATCTCGGCTCACTGCAACCTCCGCCTCCTGGGTTCAAGCGATTCCCCCGCCTCAGCCGCCCGAGTAGCTGGGACTACAGGCACTCACCACTACACCTGGCTAATTTTTATATTTTTAGTAGAGATGGGGTTTCACCATGTTGGCCAGGCTGATCTCAAGCTCCTAACATCAGGTGATGCGCCCACCTAAGCCTCCCAAAGTGCTGGGATTATAGGCGTGAGCCACTGCGTCCAGCCCATAGTTGGCATTTTTATTTAGAAATCCCATGTACATCTGGCTGAGCGCAGTGGCTCACGCCTGTAATCCCAGCACTTTGAGAGGCCAAGGTAGGTGGATCACAAGGTCAGGAGATCAAGACCATCCTGGCCAACACGATGAAGTCCTGTCACTACTAAAATAAAAAAAAATCAGCCGGGCATGGTGGCAAGCACCTGCAGTCCCAGCTACTTGGGAGGCTAAGGCAGGGGTATCACTTGAACCCAGGAAGCAGAGGTTGCAGTGAGCCAAGATTGTGCCACTGCACTCCAGCCTGGCAACGGAGTGACACTTCCATCTCAAAACAAAACAAAACAAAACAAAACACCTAGTACACCTTTAACTGTACATCATGCTAAGATATTCAATAGGTTGAGTATTGAAGGAATATTCACTGTGAATGAAATTCATACATTAACTACAACTCAAAGTAGAAACAAAAGAGAATACTAACAGAAAATTATTAGTAAGGAAGGCAAGGGAAATGAGATGTTAAAAAAAGTTTCTGGCCAGGTGCAGTGGCTCACACTTATAA
Source organism: Sapajus apella (assembly GCF_009761245.1). Taxonomy (NCBI): domain Eukaryota; kingdom Metazoa; phylum Chordata; class Mammalia; order Primates; family Cebidae; genus Sapajus; species Sapajus apella. The sequence continues at coordinate 1,261,373 of NW_022436998.1, forward strand.
TCCCAGCACTTTAGGAGGACTAGGTAGTAGGACTGCTTGAAGCCAGGAGCGCAAGACCAGCTTGAGCAAAAAAGCAAGACACCCACTCTATAAAAAAAATTTAAAAATTAGCTGAGCACGGTGGTATGCACCTGTAGTCTCAGATACTCGGGAGGCTGAGTTAGAAAGATGGCTTGAGCCCAGGAGTTCAAAGCCACTGTGAGCTACTACAGTGCTAGTGAACTCTAGGCTGGGCTAGTGAGACAACACCTCTAAAAAAAAATTTTTAAGTTTCAAAATAAGAGTTGGGAAAGTATTATATCAAGAATACGCGAACAACATGTGTGCTAAATCAAAATGACAAAAATATATATAATGAATTTTAAAATTAAGTTACAAAGTCTGAAGATTAAACAAGAAAATACTGGAAAAGAACTGATGCGATTAGAGTAGGCAGAATTTAATAGCTGACATCTTTAGGAAAGATGCAGAGGGGGAAAAGAATCAAAACCCTGGTATAAAAAGCTAGGTGGAACTGGCCAGGCAAGGTGGTTCACACCTGTAATCCCAGCACTTTGGGAGGCCAACGTGGGTAGATCACCTGTGATCAGGAGTTCAAGACCAGCCTGGCCAACATGGTGAAACCCCGTCTCTACTAAAAATACAAAAATTAGCCAGGCATAGAGGCGAGCACCAGTAATCCCAGCTACTTGAGAGGCTGAGGCAGGAGAATCGCTTGAACCTGGGAGGCAGAGGTTGCAGTGAGCCAAGATCAAGCCATTGCGCTCAGCCTGGGGAACAAGAGCGAGACTTCACCTCAAAAAAAAAAAAAAGGTTAGGTGAAACTAAGTGAAGGATATATTGTGTATATTAATTTAACAGGTTAAAGAGCAGAGAAGAAATGACTACGCCAATAAAATTATTGTATAAATAAAAACATGTTCTTCAAGCCCTTGGAAAGACCAGGTGTGCTAGGTCACATCTGTAATCCCAGCACTTTGGGAGGCCAAGGCAGGGGTACGGGTGAGGGTGGGGGTGGGGGAGGATAGCCTGAGCCCAGGAGTTTGAGACCAGCCTGGGCAACATAGTGAAGCCCTCTCTGTAAGAAAATAATAATCTTAAAAGCCCTAGGTAAGTCTCTGGAGCTAGCAAATGAATTAAGTATCAGCAGGCTGTTTTTGTTTTTTTTTTTTTAAAACAGTCTTGCTCTGTCGCCCAGGGTACAGTCTAATACCATGAACTCAGCTCACTGCAACCTCCACCTCCCAGGTTCAAGCGATTTTCCTGCATCAGTCTCCAGAGTAGCTAGGATTAGAGACCTGCCAACACGCCTGGTTAATTTTTGTATTTTTAATGGAGACAGGGTTTCACCATGATGGGCAGGTTGGTCTCAAACTCTTGACCTCAGGTGATCCGCCTGCCCTGGCCTCCCAAAGTGCTGGGATTACAGGCATGAGTCACCGCACCGGGCCCATTTCTTTTTTTTTGTTTGTTTTAATACTCTCTCCCAGTAGACTCAGTATTACCAGTTTTATTTATTTATTTATTTAGGAACAGAGTCTCCCTCTGTCGCCCAGACTAGAGTGCAGTGACGCAATCTCGGCTCACTGCAACCTCCACCTCCCGTGTTCAAGTGACACCCACACCTCAGCCTCTCAAGTAGCTGGGACTACGGGCACACACCACCACACCCAGCTAATTTTTGTATTTTTAGCAGAGATAGGGTCTCATCATGTTGACCAGGCTGGTCTCAAACTCCTGGCCTCAAGGAATCCACATGCCTCAGCTTCCCAAAGTATTACAGGCATGAGCCACCATGCCTAGCAGAATTACCAGTTTTAAATAATGGGTTTTGTTGCAAAATAGTCTGTAAAATACTTTATCAGGCATTCTAACATCACCATTAACTAGCCTAAGAATCAAATACTGGACTTAAAAACTACCCTAGTTATTCTGCCTATTGGCATTTTGATATTTCCTATTAAAGGCAGTTGAGCACAGAAACTAAGTGGAAGCTCTTAAACTAATTCTGGGTTCAAATCCACGATTTTCATCAAGTTAGCATCAGCTCTCACAATCTGCAGTACTTGTGGTTCAATAAAATCACTATGACAATACTGACTCACTGCCCCTAGGAAAAATACAAGCTTGAGTCTGACTCTGGTTATGATATTTTCAAGCAAACAATATATAACCCTGTTTTATTTGTGTTTCTGTTTTTAAAGATATCTTATTTAATATATATGTTGATTAATATTGAACTCAGGGCCAACAGCACTGTACCTCATGCCTAAATGAAGCTTACCCAAGACACACTTTCTCCATAAGGCACATCACAGCTTGTTTGTACTTAGAAACACTAGACAGGACTACAACAGTTGAGGGCCATTTTAACAGCAAAATCACCAGGTAAAACCAGAAAAAATGCAAAAATAATGATGCTAAATAAAGACCATGAAAAGGACATATGCTTGACATACATATGGTAACTGAAACAAAGCACAGCAGCCCATGTTTGAGCTCAGCATTGGTAGACTACAATTTTTTGCTTCTCTGCACATAAGCGTGTATGTAAACGTTCATGATGGTGTCAGGAATCTTGACTTTGGGGTTACAAATAAATTTAAGTGAGTAGGTGAATTCACAAATATACAATCCATGAATAACGAGGAATGATGTTCTTTATCTTCTTGTGTCAGCCTCTATTTATGTAAAATGGGGGAAAAAACAGTACCTTTACCTAACAAGAACTGTTCTAAGAGAAGACATGATAGCACACCTGACACAATAAGTACTCAATAAATGTAACCTTTATTATTTCTCTTTTAACTAGCACAACTTCATTATGTACTCCAAATAAAATGGCTACTTATAAAATGCCTTGAAGTTTAAATTTGCAGATTCTTTCCAATTAAGCAAGCCAAACTGTGCCATCATCCAAAATAATCCATGGAATAAGAAAACTAAAGGATCATACTTTGGCTCTTTCTCCATTTCTTAAATAGTGAGGAATAGATTTTACATGTTTCTGCATTGCTTGTATCAAAGTTAGGTTTATCACTCAATTAAGGTAAAATTAAACAGACAAACAAAAAAGTCAGAAGAATACAAAAGTATGTCTTCAATATTTAAATGACATAAAAATATTCTGGCTGGCTATATTACCTTTTTAACTTTTAAAGACTCCTTTTTTCTCTCCAATTTTTCTTTCTTCTTCTGTTCCTGTAAGATAAATTTTTCTTATGTCACAAGTGGGAATTGCAACATGAAAAAAACACACACGCATATTAATTCCCAAATAACTTATGTTTACAATGAAGAAACTAAGGTCTATCATAATAAAAAAACAGGGAGGAACTTGTCTTTGTGGAGTAATGGGACAGATTTATCCTCCTGCCTTAAACAACTAAAATCCAGATAACATTTATTACACAATGGTCTTCAAGCAACATGCAGTAAAGGACTGTAAACACTGACACAAGGGAAACAAGGTTAATCTTCTGACTGCCCAGCTTACTTCCTGACACCATTTTAAAGTACAAGTAATGGAGAAAAATCCAAACAGAGCCCAACAGTCTCTTTGTGTTGAGGAGACAGAATCCAAAACTTAAGAGCAGTAGCATTCCCAGGGTCAAGTACCAGAGAGGACAAAGATGCACAAAGCCAGCTGTTATGTCCTTCTCAGGCTGAGTACTAATAAGTGCATGGTAACCAAGACCAGAAGAGTCACCAGAAAGAAGCAGGTGGAACCTCTCTTGTTCCAAGGGGGTCAGGCATAATACGGTATACCTCACATTCTCTCAGCCAAAGTAGAAAGTCCTCTTAATATACAGGGCATTAATCAAGTAGAGTGCTCAGAAAAGAGATCCACTTATTCCTAGACTAAAAGCTATTCTAGACATACCCTCACAAATTTTTAAGACACCAAAATATTCAAACCATTTCCAAGAGGTGGTGAAAGGGGTAGATGCTATGTAACTCATTGAGTATTTGTTCTTCCGTGTCTTATTTTACCATAAAAAATAAAAGGGTTTCAAACAAAGAAAAAAGGAGATTTGACAAACAGCAAAATTTCCATTGATAATTGTTAAATGTGGGTGACGGGGACACAGGGACTTACTGTATTCTCTCAACTTGCACAAAATTTTTAAATCTTCATAACAGTGTAGTGGAAAGACAAACAATAAATACAATAAGCTGGGCGCGGTGGCTCAAGCCTGTAATCCCAGCACTTTGGGAGGCCGAGGCGGGTGGATCACGAGGTCAAGAGATCGAGACCATCCTGTCAACATGGTGAAACCCCGTCTCTACTAAAAATACAAAAAATTAGCTGGGCATGGTGGCGCGTGCCTGTAATCTCAGCTACTTGGGGGGCTGAGGCAGGAGAATTGCCTGAACCCAGGAGGCGGAGGTTGCGGTGAGCCGAGATCGGGCCATTGCACTCCAGCCTGGGTAACAAGAGGGAAACTCCGTCTCAAAATAAATAAATAAATAAATACAATAAATGATGTACATCAGATGAAAAGTGCAATGGCAAGAAAAGAACAAGGTAAAGAGAATCAAGTGTGTTAGCAACTTTCTTAAAATTGTGAGAGCAGGTCTCATCTAGAAACCGTTTCAGTAAAAGCTCAAAGATGAAGTTAAGCCATGCAGTTATTTAAAGGAAGAAGGTTCCAGGCAGAAAATAGCAACCACAAAAGACAGGAGGAGGTATGAATGGTAATGGGATTGAGAAAGGCAGTCAAATTGCTTGCAGACATATAGATATTATCAGGACTTTCACTTTTCAGAAACAACATAAGCTAGGAGATAGTGTAACATCTTTAAAGTACTCCAAGAAATAAAGTAATGAAGAAAAAAATTCTTCGCCCAGTAAAAATCTATTTCAAAAATGAAAGTGAAGACACTCAATGAAAGCTAAAAGAACCCAGCACCAACAGAAAATGCAAATGAATCTATAGTAACAGAAAACAGAGCAACTGGCTATCTGTGGATAGAACATGGGGTACGGATGAGGGAGAAGAAATACATGAGCAGAAAGAATTCTTTGGAATCAGTGGGTATGTTCACTATCATGATTATTATGGCTTCACAAGTATATCCATATTAACAAAACTTAGGGAATTGTACAGTTTAAATATGTGCAGTTTAGTGTATGTCAATTACACCCCAATAGTGATATTTTAAAAATGGAATCCTTCTCAGGAATACAAAGAACGACCCACTAAGACACAACATGAGTAAATCTCAAAAATATGCTGAGCAAAAGTAACAAGACAAAGAATGCATATCTGAAAGAATATTGAGAAAAAAACAAACTCAGTTTCTCCCTACATACTCAACAATCAACACAAAAGACTTCTGTGACCCAATGTGTGGGGGTTTTCCCTGTATACCCAACAAGCTTATCTGCAGTGAACCAGCAGGGTGTCCTCTACTGGAATTCAATTCTGACACACACTATGTACCGGGTAATAGACTCATATGCCACAGGTTGAGGGTTCAGTCACCAAGAATTTCCCTACCAATTTCAGATGCCAATCACAAGGCCCAAGTTGTTTTACCTGTACTTCTGACTGAATAGCTATAAATCAGGGTTCTGACAAGCCCCTCTTTGGGTTTGACTAATTTGCTAGAGGAGCTCACAGAACTCAAAGAAACATTAATGTTTACTGGTTTATTATAAAGAATATGACAGTCTGGGGGCAGTGGCTCACACCTGAACTTTATGAGGCCAGGATAGGTGGATCACCTGAGCTCAGGAGTTCCAGACAAGCCTCGGCAACATGGCAAAACTGTGTCTCTACAAAAAATACAAAAATAAGACAGACATAATGGTGTGCTCCTGCAGTCCCAGCTACTGGGGAGGCCGAGGTGGAAGGAATGCTTGAACTGAGTAGTCGGAGATTGCAGCTGAGATGGTGCACTACACTTAAGCCTGGGCAACAGAGAAAGATTCTGTCTCAAAAAAATAAAAATATTACAAAGGATTCAGATGAACACAAGAGGAAGAGATGTGCAGAAGAAGCGCAGAGCTTCCGTGCCCTTTCTGGGTGCACCACCCTCTCCAGGAACCTCCACGTGTTCAGCTCTCCAGGAGTTCTCCAAACCCTGTCCTTTTGGGTTGTTTTATTTTTATTTATTTTAATTTTTGAGACACAGTCTCACTTGGCTGCCCAGGTTAGAAGTTCAGTGGTGTGATCTCGGCTCACTGCAACCTCCGCCTCCTGAGTTCAAGTGATTCCCCTAGGTTCAAGTGATCCTTCTGCCTCAGCCTCCCAAGTACCTGGGGGCCTGGCTAACTTTTATATTTTTGATAGAGATGGGTTTTCACCATGTTGCTCATCCTGGTGTCAAACTCCTGGGCTCAAGTGATCTGCCCGTCTTGGCCTTCCAAAGTGCTGGGATTACAGGCATGAGACACTGAGCCCAGCCTGCTTTATTTTTGAGACAGGGTCTTGCTCTGTCACCCAGACTAGAGTGCAGTGGTGCTATCATGGTTCACCGCAGCCTCAATCTCCTAGGCTCAAGCAATCCTCCTGCCTCAGCCTCCCAAGTAGCTGGGACTACAGGAACATGCCACCTCACCTAGCTTATTTTCCTATTTTTGGTATAGATAGAATTTTGCCATGTTGTCCAGGCTGGTCTCAAACTTCCGGGCTCAAGCAATCTGCCTACCTAGGTCTCCCAAAGTGCTGGGGTTAGAGGCATGAGCCACATCCAGCCCTTCTGGGTTTTTAATGAAGGCTTCATAACACAGGCATGATGATTAGTCTCTCTTCTTTTCCTCAAGATTGAGGGTGAGGCTAAATTCTAACCCTCTAATCCAGGCTTTCTAGTACCTAAGCCATCGATCATTAGCATTAAAAAAGCCACTATTATTTTGAAGATTCCAGGGATTTCAAGAGTTGTATACCAGGAAATGTGATGAACACCAACTATTTACTCACAATAGCACAATACTATGATTTAATTTATAGAATTTTCCAGGGAAAAACAATAATGGTCTATAGTGACATAAAACAGATCAGTGGTTGCTGGACACCAGCCATGGGCATCACTGCCAGCACAAAACAACTTTTTGGAGTTCATGGAAATGCACTGTGGCTTGATTGTGCTGGTGGTTACACAGGTCTATATGTTTACTAGTCAAACTCAGCAAACTATAAACTTAAAATCCGTACATTTTATTGTATATAATGTACACGTCAATAAAGCTATTTTTGTTTGTTTGAGACAGAGTTTTGCTCTTTTGCCTAGGCTAGAGTACAACAGCGCAATCTTGATCTCAGCTCACTGCAACCTCTGCCTCCCAGGTTCAAGAGATTCACCTGCCTCAGCCTCACAAGTAGCTGGGATTACAGGCATGCACAACCACGCCTGGCTAATTTTGTTTTTTTTTAACTAGAGACAGGGTTTCTCCATGTTGGTCAGGCTTGTCTTGAACTCCCAAACTCAGGTAGTCCACCCGCCTCAGGCTCCCAAAATGCTGGGATTACAGGCATGAACCACCTCACCTGGCCAATAAAGCTATTAAAAAAAATTTTTTTAAGCCTTCACTTATAGTCAGTTACATATACATACATACCTCTAATTGTTGCTGTTCCATTTTCGTCAATAAAAATTTGGAGTAGATATTGCTTTTTTCAAGCAAATGTTGAAGTCGACGGTACCGAATTTCTGTCGACTCTCTATCCCAAGACATGCGAGCCTATCCCAAGAGAAAATTTCCATAATTACTAATACTTTCAGACATATGTTAATTTTTTTGGCATAAAGTTTAATAAAAATGGCTAAAAGAACATTTTTCAAACCAAACAAATACTTTTTCAAACCAAAAACTAGAACAAATAACTGAAAAAAAAAAAAAAAAAACAGTTCTTGGGTTCAACAGGTAATCTGGTAGATGTAGTTTAAATATCAAAATATTGTAATTTCAAATACTGAACACATGATTTTGATTTCCGGCATCTACTGAGTTGGAAGGTCCATTAAAAAACATTTGAAGGCCGAGCACAGTGGTTCACGCCTGTAATCTCGGCACTTTGAGAGGCCAAGGTGGGAGGGCCACTTGAAGCCAGGGGTTCAAGACCAGCCTGGCCAACATGATGAAACCCCATCTCTACTGAAAACACAAAAATTAGCCAGGCATTATGGTGCATGCCTGTAGTCTCAGCTACTCAGGAGGCCAAGGCAATAGAAATGCTTGAACCCAGGAGGCGGAGGCTGCAGTGAGCGGAGATGACGCCACTGCACTCCGGCCTGGGTGATAGAATGAGAGTAGCTGTTTTCAATCTTAATATTAAGTGTGTAATTGGCTAAAACACCGATGTTGTGGTTCTGTGTTATTACACTGTCTTGTTACGAACAGGTAAGGAAAATTTTTTATTACTTTTTGTACTTGACCCTCATAAAAAGTGATTGCCTAGGTGAGACTGGAAAATTCTAAGAAAAGTTTTCAGAGTCTCTTCCTATTTGAGATTAATAAAGAGGTTTATTTGGATATCACATTTTAGAAAACTACTACCAATACAATTCATTCTAACAATCAAAACAGATATCTAGCCAAGATTAGCACCCCCACCCCCCTTTTTTTAAGGCAGGGCCTCACGCTGTTGCCTAGGCTGGAGTGCAGTGGTGAAACTGTATGTTACTGCAGCCTCGAAATCCCATGCTCAAACCACCCTCCCACCTCAGCCTCCCAAATAGTTGGGACTACAGGCGGACGCCACCACACCCTGTTAATTTTTGTATTTTTTTTTATAGAGATAGAGTTTCACCATATTACTCAAGCAGGTCTTCGACTCCTAAATTCAAGAGATTTGTCTGCCCTGTTCTCCCAAAGTACTAGGATTAAAGGCATGTGCCACCATGCCCAACCAAGATCACCAATTCTGTAACATCAATCCAGCCTAGTAAATCAACAAACACGTACTGCAACAATTGGAGAAGTCAGACTTCAGGAAATGGATGAGATCTGAGCTGTCTGAAGGATAGATAAATGAGAGCAGAATTCAAATTTTGCCAGTTACTGTAGAAGTTCCTGAATTAAGCAACACTGGCCTCAGCAACAGCATTAAGAATCACACTTAAGTAACTTTAGAATTAAAAAGACCTTTATAGATTAGGTAGTACATTACCTTTCGTTTTATACAGTCTAGACAAACTGTTGACTTGAAGAGTTTAGTGGCAGATTTTTAGCATTTTGCTTTTTCAACTAAACCAATTCCCCTACTTTTCAACAAGTATCAATGAAAACACAAAAACAAAGTCAACCAATAAAATCTCACTGCCCCTTTCCCCAGTAATTGGTGGTTTAAACTTAGAGGAAAGTAGCTGAGAGTTTAAAGCATGTTTGAAATAGGAGCTATAAGTTCATTTTTACACTCTAAATAATGCCCAAGCCCTTGGGTAGTTTTGCTGCTTCAGCTTGTCAGTATCTCTAAGACATCATTTGATATTGGCTTATATTTTCCTAGATATTACATCATCACTGTAGCCTTCTTTCAAAATGTATCTTTTTTTTTGAGATGGAGTCCCGCTTTGTTGCCCAGGCTGGAGTGCAGTGGCATGATCTCGGCTCACTACAACCTCCACCTCCATGGTTCAAGCAGTTGTCTGCCTCAGACTCCCAAGTAGCTAGGATTACAATCACCCGCCACCTCACCTAGCTAATTTTTTGTATTTTTAGTAGAGACAGGGTTTCATCGTGTTAGCCAGGCTAGTCTTGAACTCCTGACCTCGTAATCCACCCACCTCAGTCTCCCAAAGTGCTGGGATTACAGGCATAAGCTACTGCACCAGCCTCAAAATATATCTGTATTACAAAATCAGTGGCAACAGTAAGATTCTAAGAAGGAACCTAAGAAAAGTAATGCATTACAGAAAAATTAAATGTCAAAAAATATATCTATCAGCCATAATCGCACCTATACAGACAATTCTTCACATCTTGAACTCAATTTTAAGTTCTTTTAGAACAGCACTTCTTTTACTATAACCAATATATTACTATGATTACAATATGCAAGATGAGGTGAATATTGTAAACAGGGAGATGAAAATTATTAAGATGATATATGGATTCTTAAATTTTTAAGTTTTAAAATTTAAGTTCAGTTAAAATAAATGTGGGTTTAACTTAGATATAGTTGATACCTTAAATCCTATACAGAATTAGCACTTTTCTTTTTTCTGAGATGGGGTCTTGCTCTGCCACCTAGGCTGGAGTGCAGTGGTAAGATCTTGGCTCAATGCAACCTGCGCCTCCCGGGCTCATGCGAAGATCCTCCTGCCTCAGCCTCTTGAGTAGCTAGGACTACAGGCATGTGCCACCATGCCGGCTAATTTTTTTATTTTTCGTATAGATGGGGTTTCACCATGTTGCCCAGGCTAGTCTTAACTCCTGGGCTCAAGCGATCCGCCCCACCTCAGCTTCCCAAAGTTCTGGGATTACAGGCATGAGGCACCGCACCTGGCCAGCATATATTTTTAAAATAACTAAATACTTGCCTGGTGGTCCTGGGGAAAAAATTTTTTTTCTTTAAAAAAACAAACAAACAAACAAACAAACAAACCAACAAATCACTAAACCTTTAAGATGCCATCATGGAACAATAATATACAATTAATATTAGAATAACACCATAAAAGTGATTAATCCTTAAACCTGCTCTTCTATATTTCAAAATCTTTCTATCATTGTTTTTTCTTTGATTTATCAATTTCATTATTATATTATGGTAAATTGCAACTCCATCTACTGAAAGCACCAAGTGCCTGTCAGGAAACAACTCTGGGTAACTACAGCGCATGAGTATACCAATGGACACTGAGGGTAGAAATTCCTCATTATCTACCCCATTATCTCTCCCAAAACCAATCTCAGATTTTTTATTGGGGGGGTGGGAGGAGTTCTATTTAAGCCTACACACATGACCATTTCACCTCTCCAAGCAATCTCCTGACTCCAACCTTTCCCCCTCCTCCACTTCACAGGCATTATCGGTATTATTATCAGTATTCAAATGTCCTAGACTAACAATGACTTCTTTTAAAGGAAAATGCATGTGAAAAGTCAAAGAAAATAACTGTAGCAAATGAATGTCAAAGTCATTTTCTAGGTTCCTCAAGACCCTTAGGATTTCCTAAAGCCAAATAAATGCTTTTAATTAAGGAACTTAAGCTATCTCTTTCTCTCTTAAGTACTTCTAAATACATGCCCATAAATACTGTATTCTCCCAAAAGAAAAGGAATCTCTACCTTTGCATAGTGAATTCTTTGGCCCCCAAAGACTTGTTTGTTAATCTCAAACAAGAAGAGACTCTGAAAACGTTTCTTAGAATTTTCTAGTCTCACCTAGGCAATCGCTTTTTAGGAGGGTCAAGTGCAAAAAATAATCAAAAACTTTCCTTATCTGTACATAACAAGACAATGTAATAACACGGAACCACAACACCAATGTTTTAGCGAATTACATACACACTTACATGATTGAAAACAGCTATATACTTTATTTTTTTTTGAATGGGATTCTCGCTCTGTCTCCCAAGCTGGAGTGCAGTGGTGCTATCTCAGCAGTTCAAGCAATTCTTCTGCCTCAGCCTCCCGGCATGCAGAGACTACAGGCATGCACCACCATGCATGGCTAATTTTTGTATTTTCAGTAGAGACGGGGTTTCACCATATTGGCCAAGCTGGTCTCAAACTCCTGACCTCAGGTGATCCACCCACCTTGGCCTTTCCAAACTGCTGGGATTACAAGTGTGAAACATGTCCAGCCATGAAAACAGCTATATACTTTTTCAGTGGAAGGACTAAATATAGATTAAAAATTACTCTTTAGGTTCTATGATGCATAACTATTAAATTTAGGACTGACTGCAAAATGTTTGTTCATAAGCTTAAAAATGTCATTAAAAGTAGCAGGTCATTTGACTCCTGGTTTATCTCATCAGCAAATACATACAATACTACATATTTGACTTATTATAAATGTGAAGTATTTCTTCCCTTGAACTAATAATGCCTTCTGAAAATGTATTGTCATATCTCAGACATATCTTTCTTTAAATGCATTTCCCTACCCAACACTCATCATGAGTATATGAAGAAACAAGATAAAACTGAAGATACATTACTCAAGACAAAATTATCATATCCCTCTTAGACCTCTTCAGTTGATTCCATTCTGGGCACTTGCCCCAGAATTTGTACTTTACAATTCACCTGTTATATACCTAATAAGTATATTTATTATATGTACATAATCTTGTATATTACAAAATACTATTTCATCATTGTTAACCATTCAATAAGCATTTACTGACTGCCTACTATGTACCTGGTGCAAAGACTACAAAAACAAAACAGGAAGTGATACACCCTCAAGAAACAAAGTGAGAAAGAATCAAAAAGTTATATGAAGTATTTTTCATTACTTATTTGACCATGGTAAATTCTGTGTAATAAAGTACTATGAAAATTCAAAGAATGAGAAAAGGTAGTTCAAGTCAGACCTTCCAATTCTATTAATTCACATCTACCCTGAAGCAAAAAGTATCGGTGTGACTTAAAGAAAATTTGTTAATGTATTACTTTAACTGGTTATAGTCAACCAGAGATCATCAGTAATAACAGAACAAGTATTACTGGAGTGAAAGTATACCACGGTAGTTTAAAAATGTGCATTCTAGAACTACATGGCCTACAATGGAATGTTTGTTCTGCCATTTACTTACTGTAGCACCCAAACAACCTCCCTGTGCCTCAGTTTCCTCATCTGTAAAATCTAAAAAAGTCTATTTAAAAGTCTTACTTAAACTAGTAAGTCTGATAGCAGTAATAGTAATAACGAGCATCTGCTTCACAGAATAGTTGAGGGATTCAATGAGTAAATACATACAAAGCATTCAAAACAATGCATGCCTCATAATAAATGTTCATGAAGTATTAACAATGCTGACAAAAAACTTATTGTTGATAGAAAATAGTCTCTATCTTTTGGGCTGCATTATTTTGGGGGTGCATTATTTTCCAACTTAAGTAGTTTTATAATCATGATGAGTTAATTCAATATTAATAAGAACAGAAATTCTGGAGGCAGCCCAAGTTCAAATTTGGTGTCAACACTTACTGCGTGCCCTTCTCCCTCAATTTCTTCATCTGTAAATGGAGATATCAAAAAATGACCTCTATCATAATATCGGTAGAGTTTAGTAAATTAATAAAGCACAAGAAAACCACCTATTAAGAGTCAGCCATCATTCTTTTTCTTGCATATGAATCAAGCAGCAGGGTGGAACTTTAAACAAGAATATTTCGGGTTAAAAACTGCTTTTAGTTATCTACAAAATACTCTCTACAAGAAAACTACAGCAACTTGTCATTAAAAAAGTACACCACATTTTTAGCTCAAGAATCTTATGCAGCAATACACAAGCCATGAAACCAAAAGGAAAACAAACAGCAAGTTGATCACTTAGGTGGAAAACAGCACTACACTAAAAGGTAATCATTAGACTTGGATTCCAGCCCAGCTTTTGATTGATGCTAACTTCTCCTGCCCTCAGTCTAGTACATTACTTCTGCAGGTTTTAGCGATTCGTGTTTGCCATCAGACATACATTTAAGGTAATCTTTAAAGGAAATAAAGATGACAAAGGAAAAAACTCAATATCGACTTCGACTTCTCGTGGCTAAACATGCAATATGAAATGATCACTTAAAAGAGATAGGACTACCGAGACTACATCTCACAGAAATACACCAAAGCACATGCGAAAGGTTTCTCAAAGGCAGTATCTGCAGACATACAAAATGACAAGTAACAAAGCTGTGTTCATTCAAGTTTATGAAAAGCCCACTAAATAGGAAAGCAAAAAACATAAACCACACCTCCGGGTTAAAGCCGAGGTTACCACCGGCTTTCACGACGGAGAACCTGATGCCTAAATTACCTTTTCCAGCATCTTTCGCTCTCTTTCTAGTCCAGCAGCTTCGAGCTGTTCTTCCTCTTCTAGCATGGCTGGGGTAATCACGGCAGTGTCTAATTGTTCAACCATTTCTGGAGTTTGTGAGCCTGAGGAGGAGAAGGCTTTCAAATTGCAGTTTTAAAAAAATTACCAACTACTCAACTTCAACATTAAACAGCCTTTCTCCCACCCGAGATGCACTGGAGCAAAAGCCGAAGACGCAGGGGATACCGGCATCACCTCTCAGACACGCTAGGTCTTCACAACGTCTACAAGTTGCCTGGACCAATTTCCAACTCGAGATGCTCAGAAAATGAAGTGTCCTGTGTGAAATCTTCTCCAGCTTGCTAATATGTGCGATTCCGGGGTGTCCTCCACTCACCGTTGCAGTTTCCCTACCCTCCCTTCCTCCTCAGTCCCTGCACAGGGTCGGCTCCCTCCCCCTAAGCTCCGCCGCAGCCTCCATGCTTGCCCACCTCAGCCCCTCGCGCCGCCGCCCGCACCCGAAAGAAGGCTCCCCTCACTCACCGCCGCTGCCCGCGGGCCGTTCCGCTGGCATGCCTGGACACTCACCCAGGAACCGGGTCCCCGCCTCTCAGAGTCTGCAATACCGCGAGCTAATAACTCACAGCAGTTCCCGGCCCAGCCTGCTCACCAAAACCCCCGCCAGGGAAAAAAGCGCGCTTCTCCTTCGCGGGAAAATCCTGTCATCTCGCGATACCTTAAATTCCCCGCCCGCCCTCCAGCCCCGTTGCGCGAGATTTGGCGCAGCTTTCTGTTTTCGTGAAGACGGACCTGTAGCCACCGTGACCCTTTATTTGAACCTCTGTCTGGAGGAAACTGGGTTCTGCTGCCGAACTCAGCCTGTAACTATCCTATGGGATTGGGCGAGGCGGCCGGCCGTGGAGGACCCAGTTTCCTCTCAGAGCTGATGGTTCCAAACTACGCAATTACAGTTATAATACGGCGCCTTCCCATGCTGGCTGCTGTGATTGCGCACCCCAAACCCGTGATCCTGTAGGTGGAGACTTGTGCGTATCCGCACGAGAATGTTAGAAACATTTCTGTAGGGCCAGCCTCGCGGCACCTGCAGCACGCGGCTCACACCTTCAGTGAAAATCCCCCGAAATGGCCCAGAGGAGGGCTCTTTTGTGAGTGGGACGGGAGAGAAAAGGAACAGGTAATTAAGATTATGACTGGGTTGAAGAAAGCCGTTTAGGATAAAGGAGAGCTGAAAGCAATGATAGACCAAGCAGAGCGGCCAGCAGAAGGGAAGATTCAGGGAACCAAGCAGCATTCATTCATTTAAGTGGGCACTGAAGGAAGGAGCGGGGCTTTTCTTGTCCCTGGTTTTTATTTCAGCGTTCAGCTCCTCCTTTTCTTGTTTGCATTCTTTTTCAGCTATTTCCTTTATCTCCCTCTCCAGGGCCCCCTTTCCCACCTCTAATTTCTTAGGATTTGTGGCATTAAATATGTCTGTCATGTAATCACCTGTTTCCTTCATTTTGACTCTCACAACTTTGTATGATTGTGTCTGCAAAATTTAAGAATTTACCGGCCGGACGCAGTGGCTCACGCCTGTAATCCCAGCACTTTGGGAGGCCAAGGCGGGTGGATCACAAGGTCAGGAGTTCAAGATCAGCCTGGTCAAGATGGTGAAACCCCGTCCCTACTAAAAATACAAAAATTAACTGAGCGTGGTTGCAGGCACCTGTAATCCCAGTTACTCGAGAGTCTGAAGCCAGAGAATTGCATGAACCCAGTCGGCGGAGGTTGCAGTGAGCGGAGATCGCGCCACTGCACTCCAGCTTGGGCGACAGAGAGACTTCGTCAAAAAAAAAAGGGGGGGGATTTACCTTGCACGTCCGTCATAACCATCCTCAGCAGTTTTCATAACACTAAAATTAGCATAGCAGATTATTTTTATTCCTACATTACAAGTGAGAAAACCGATGGACTAATGTTTAAATTGACTTGTACAGAGAAGCCTACATTCACTTTGTGTTAAAATAAGAGGCCTGAAATACAGGTATTTTTGTAACTGTGGGACGTGCCCCCAAACTGGGCCTAGTCTGTTAATAACATAATGTCGAGTTAGTTCATAACAGAGCTAAAAGCCCAGAAATGTTCAATAGAAAATGCTTTGACCTCTAACAACACTGGGAACCAAGAAGATGGGAACCTGAACTCAGTAGCTCTTTCAGAAGTGAGGAGTCTGTTGGCCGAGAAGATGCGGGGCTAAAATCTGCCTCAACAGGCCAGGCGTGGCAGCTCATGCCTGTCATCCCAGCACTTTGGGAGGCCAAGGCTTGAGTATCACTTGAGCCCAGGGGTTCAAGACCACCCTAAGCAACAAAGGGAGACCTAGACTCTATAAATATTTTATTATGATAGGGTCATACTCTGTTGCTTAAGCAGGAGTGGAATGGCAAGATCTCGGTTCACTGCAATCTCCACCTCCTGGGTTCAGGTGATCCCCCTGCCTCAGCCTAGCGAGTAGCTGAGACTACAAGTGCAAGCCACCACACTGGGACATTTTAATGGTGGACATTAGCCCACGCCATGCTAATTTTTGTGGTTTGGGGTTTTTTTTGTCTGTTTTTGTTTTTTGGTTTTTTTTTTTGTAGAGATGGTTTTTCACCGTTATCCAGGCTGATCTCGAACTCTTGGGTTCAAGGGATCCACCTACCTCAGCCTTCCAAAATGCTGAGAGTACAGGCGTGACACATTGTGCCCAGCCCCTACAAAAATTTCAAAAATTAGCAGGGTGTGGTGGCACATGCCTGTGGTCCCAGTTACTTGGGAGGCTGAGTGGGAGAATCACTTGAGCCCAGGAAGTCAAGGATACAGTGAACCAAGATTGTAACACTGCACTCCAGGCTGGGTGACAGAGCGAGACCTTGTCTCAAAAAAACAAAACAAAAAAAACTTCATACTGAGATGGAGCAGGGGGACCCTCCTTCTCTAGGGGCCTGTGGGCCCTCCAACCATGAGAATAAAGGAAAATCTTGAGTTCTTCAAAGGAAATTCTAGGAACCTAGCTAGCCCTGAGAAGCAAATAAGCAACTCGATAAAGAAGAAGGTAATAGTAGCCTAAAACAACAGCCAAGGAAGTTAGATTCAGCAGATGTTCGGTTCCTCTATAAAAACTAAAATTAATATCTTAGCGTATGTCTCTGAGTTGTTTTTTAGAAACCCCAAGCCCCACCAAACACATCTGCTGGCACTCTGTTGCCTCATTTGTTCTAAATTTATTCCTGACGGGCCTGAAGGAGGTCACACACACAAGCAGAGCTAGCATTCTTTTCTGCTGATCCCAAATTTTTATTTTTTAATTTTTAAAAATTGAGATGGAGTCTCACTATGTTGCCCAGGCTGCTCTCAAACTCCTGGGCTCAAGCCATCCTCTCAGCCTCTCAAGTCAAAGGGAAAAATTTTGGGATTACAGGCACACACTACCACACTCAGCTCCCCAAATTTTTAGACAAAGCTTCACCTCCTGAATTAACTGCAAATCAGAAAACCTTTTAATTCATCTATGACCTCTTCCTCAAGTCCTCCTCCCCGACCCTTTGAGATGCCTCACCATTTTGGTCAAAACAATGCATAGACTCCATGTATTAAATGATTACTTTGCCTGTATTTCTGCTTTCCTGAAATTTACCCCTGCCTTCAAAAATCCTTACCTGCAAGCCATCAGGGAGTTTGGGTTTTAAGAATGAGCTGCCCCAATTCCTGCAGCTGCAAAAGCACAGTGTGGATGTCTTGTCTTCCTGAGCCAGGCAAGTGGACCACAGTTCAGTTCTATAACAGTACCTTACGTTAAATGGTACATTTTGAAGCCCTCCAATCAGACCCTGCCAAGCCAACATTCCAAAATCTTTTCCTGTGCTCTCGGATCCCTTAAAATTTGCCCTAGACCCCAAATCAGGGAGACAGACTTGAGCCCACTCCTGTCTCCTTGCTGACCACTTGCAATAAAGCCTTTCTTTTCTCAAAGGCAGGTGCCATAGTTATTGGCTTTTGTGTGCAATGGACAGTGAGCCCATTTGCTTGATAACATTTTTACTCCTAGTTCATTGAATATTATTTCAAGATAAAATGTAGCCTCTATTAGTAGTTACTCTAAATCCTATCTCCTTCTAATCTAAAACATAGCTATCAGTTTTATTCTACTTAAGATTTGCTTTAAAAGCCGGGTGCGGTAGCTCATGCCTGTAATGCCAGCACTTTGGGAAGCCGAGGTGGGTGTATCACTTGAGGTCAGGAGTTCGAGACCAGCCTGACCAACATGGAGAAACCCTGTCTCTACTAAAAATACTAAAAAAATTAGCTGGGCGTGGTGGCACACACCTGTAATCCCAGCTACTCAGGAGGCTGAGGTAGGAGAATCACTTGAACCCAGGAGGCAGAGGTTGTGGTGAGCCAATATTGCACCACGCACTCCAGCCTGGGTAACAAGAGTGAAACTCTGTCTCAAAAAAAAAAAAAAAAAAGATTTGCTTTGTTTTGTTTTGCGACAGTCTTGCTCTGTTGCCCAGGCTAGAGTGCAGTGGCACAATCATAGCTCACTGTAACCTCAAATTCCTGGGCTCAAATGATCCTCCCACATCAGCTTCCTGAGCAGCTCGGTCTACAGGTGCATACCACTACACCCAGCTGATTTTTTAAAATTTTCTGTAGAGACAGGGTCTTGCTATGTTGCTCAGGCTGGTCTTGAATTCCTGGGCTCAAGGGATCCTCCTGCCTTGACCTCCCAGAGTATGAAATTACAGTCATGCCAGAGTATGAAATTACAGGCATGAGCCACTGTACCCACCCTCCCTCTACTTAAGATTTTTGACCTTCATCAACCTATCCTCCAAAATTTCTTTCCCTTTGACTTTTGAAACACTGCTTTTTATGAGGTTTTTCCCTAATACATTGAAAAATCTTTCCTTGTTCTTTTGAATTCTGATATGGTTTGTCTGTGTCCCCACCCAAATCTCATCTTGAATCGCGGCTTCCATAATTCCCACGTTGTGGGAGGGACCCAGTGAGAGATAATTGAATCATGGGGGCAGTTGCCTCCATACTGTTCTTATAGTAGTTAAGTCTCACAAGATTGAGAACAGATGGTTTTATATAAAGGGCAACCCCTTTCACTTGGTTCTCATTCTCTCTCTTGCCTGCCACCACATAAGACATGCTTTTCACCTTCTGCCTTCCGCCATGATTGTGAGGCCTTCCCAGCCACATGGAACTGTGAGTCCCTTAAACCTCTTTTTCTTTACAAACTACCCAGTCTTGGGTATGTCTTTATTGGGAGCATGAAAATGGACTAATACAAATTAAATTGTGGCCCACCTCCCCAAATCTTTCCTCCATTCATTATTTCTCTAGCAACTTTGTTCTTTGCATCTTCTGCTCTGTAGGTGACAGGGGAAAGGGGAGAGGGGAGAGGGAATGGGGGGAGGGGGAAAAGGGAGGGGGGAAAAGGGAGGGAGGAGAGGGAATGAATTTGTCCAAATACAAATTAGATGGAGTTCAAGAAAATCTCATCTGATTCTCAAAGAACACACACTCAACTAACATCTGGTTCCACACTTGCTAAGAAAAGTGCATTGGTGCATTTCCTGGCACGTCTTTGCCGTCGTGCAAACTCTCCCTTCAAAGTGGCTGTGAAAACTCTTGTTCATTCACTTTTATTTAAGGGCCTACATTTATTTTGTTTTCTTTTTTTTTTTTTTTTTGAGACAGAGTTTCGCTCTTCTTACCCAGGCTGGAGTGCAATGGCGCGATCTCGGCTCACCGCAACCTCCGCCTCCTGGGTTCAGGCAATTCTCCTGCCTCAGCCTCCTGAGTAGCTGGGATTACAGGCATGCGCCGCCATGCCCAGCTAATTTTTTTTTTTTTTGTACTTTTAGTAGAGACGAGGTTTCACCATGTTGACCAGGATGGTCTCGATCTCTTGACCTCATGATCCACCCGCCTTGGCCTCCCAAAGTGCTGGGATTACAGGCTTGAGCCACCGTGCCTGCCCATGTTTTCTTTTCTTTCTTTTTTTTTTTTAATGCCTTCTGATTAGAAAGAATGGATAAGAACTACTATTGATTGTATAACAGGGTTACTATAGTCAATAAAAACTTAATTGTACATTTTTAGACAAGGAGTATAATTGGATGGTTTGTAACTCAAAGGATAAATGCTTGAAGGGATGGATATCCCATTTTCCATGATGTGTTTCACAGTGTATGCCTGTATCAAAACACCTCATGTACCCCATCAATATATATACCTACTATGTACCCACAAAAATTAAAAATAAAATTAAAATGCCGCCTGGATGCCAGAAACTATTATAGGAGCTGTATAACAATGAACTAGACAGACTAAATCCCTGTGGATATGGAACTCACATTCCAGGAGTTGGGGGTGAAAAGGGAGAATTTTAGATTGGTAATCAGGTATCTGAGGAAGTGACAAACACTTAAGCAGAGAACCAAATGCCAAGAAGCTGGCCAGCCTGGGGGAAGAGCAATTCAAGCAGAAACTACACAGGTACAGAGAGTAAATCAGGAATACACTTGTTCATGTTTGAGTATCAGAGAGAAGGCCAGTATGACTGAAGCCAAATTGGCAAGGGGGAGTGGAACAAAAAGTCAGAGGTAGACCCTCCAGATGAGGCACTGGGGATTTTCTTCTAAGGAAGATGTTACAATTCACTTTTCCCTACTCACACAAAATGTCTTTCTCTTATAGAATCCTTTTTATACTAATGGCATAACCATCCATCCAATCATAGAAGTCAAAACAAAACAAAACCCCAGCTCCCTCTTGTTACAGTAGATGGCCCCACTTCTGGCCTATCTCACGAAGGAAATAATAGCTACAAGACAGAATTCCCCTTTCAGCTTACCAACATCAAATTTACAAACCCATCTGCATCCTGAATACCTTTATCACTCTCTCATCTTGTGTTTTGAACCCAACTCCCTGCTGCCTATTCAGAAATCATTTTAGATTAGAAATCATTATTACCTCTTTTTAAGAGATAAAATCTCACTCTGTCACCCAGGCTGGAGTGCAGTGGTATCATCATAGCTCACTGTAACCTTTAATTCCTGAACTCAAGGGATCCTCCCACTGCAGCCTCCAAGTAGCTGGGATTATAGGTGCGAGCCACAGCACCCAGCTGGAACCTCCTTTTTCCCTACCAACTATTATCAGTTCTCTCTTCCCCTTTAAAGCTTACTTATATAATTATCTACACTAGTAATGTTTAATTCCTTCCCTCCCACTGATTTTTCAACCCTCTGATTGCAACAGTCAGCATACACCAAAGTAGCCCACTAAGGTTTAATGACTTCCACGTTGCCAAGTTTAATTGACTTCTCTCAGTTCTTATTTCAACCACATTGCAACATAACACTGTTAATCACTCCTTTATGGAAACAGTCTTCTCCGTTGTCTTTTCTGACCCCACATTCTCTTGATATTCCTATTCCTTTCACTAGTTCATTCTCTTCTACCCAACCTTTACATGTTTAAGTTTCTGAGTGAACCAAAAACAGTATCTATAATAGAAAAAAATTTTAAATGAAAAGGTAAGTTTAGTGAGGAATGGACCAAAATAAAAAAAATCCAATTATCCATATCTACCGTAGGGTAGTGCCATGCACTATTTTGGGTACTAGCACTTCAGCAGTAAATAAGACAATGTTTCTGACCTCAGAGTTTATACTGTAGTGGAAACAATAGACAGCGTTATAAAACAATGTCAGTTGGTGATATGTAATAAAAACTATAAAGAAATATGAAGCGGAGTAAGATCATAAGAATAGTGGATAGATGTTTAAAGTCTTCTGAAGAAGTGACCTTAAGCAGTGATATAAAATATAAGCCATACAAAGACCTAGATAAAAAACAATTCCGAGGGAAGAAAGACCTCAGGTGGATAGAAGGCTGACAAATTGAAAAATGGCAGTAAGTCCACTGTGTCTACCGTAGAATGTTTATAAACTGTAGCTGAAATTGGAAAGATGGGCAGTGACCAGATCAATTAGGACCATGCAGACAAGGATAAAGAGTATGGATTTTTATTATGAGGAATGCCATTAGAGAATCTTGAGCAAAGAAATGATAGGAATTGATTTACACTTTTTTTTTTTTTTTTGAGATGGAGACTTGCTCCGTCACCCAAGCTGGAGTGCAGTGTGTGCAATCTTGGCTCACTGCAACCTCCACCTCCTGGGTTCAAGTGATTCTCCTGCCTCAGCCTCCAGAGTAGCTGGGATTACAGGTGCCCACCATCACATCCCACTAGTTTTCGTATTTTTAGTAGAGACAGGTTTTCACTATGTTGGTCAGGCTGCTCTGGAACTCCTGACCTCAAGTGATCCACCCACCTCAGTCTCCCAAAGTGCTGGGATTACAGGTGTGAGCCACAATGCCCAGCTGATTGACACTGTTAAAAAGTAATAAAACATGGAATCTAAAATTTCATAAAATGTGTTTACTTTTCAAGGGCTCATATAAGAGGCTTTTTTGTTTCCTAACTTCCTGCAATATATTTTTTAAATGTTTTTGAGACAGGGTCTTACTCTGTTGCCCAGGCTGGAGTCCAGTGGTGTGATCATAGCTCAGTGTAGCCCCAACCTCCCAGGCTCAAGTGATCCTCCTAACTCAGCCTTCCAAGTAGCTGGTACTACAGACACATGCTACCATGCCCAGCTAATTTTTAATTTTTTTGTAGAGATGGTCTCACTATGTTGCCCAGGCTAATCTGGAGTTCCTCAGATCAAGTGATGCTCCTGCCTCAGCTTCCCAAAGTGCTAGGATCACAGACATGAGCCACCACGCCCAGCTGTGACCAGAAGTTGAAGCTTTACTTTCTGCTTTTATACCATTGCGTACAGCATTATGCCTGAAGATGAAATATGAGAATGTTGACTCGCTGTTGACAATTTTATATACTCCTTCAAGTCTATATTCATTTATCATTTATATATTTATTATAAAAATGATTTGTCAAATACATTGTAATAGTACAAAAGTCATTTTACTTTAAGTTTAATAAAGTCATTATTATTTACATAAATGTTCAAATGAAACACTTTCATAATATAATTTTAAGTCAGATTTCCTTCCTGGTGTTTATTAGAAAATAAATCAAGTCTACAAAATAAAATGTACATACGTAAATTCTCCTTAACTGAGATCAAGGAATGATCAATATGAACAGTAGAATATCTGGAAAGAAAGGCAATTTTGGAATTTCCCAAGCCTTAAAACTTTATGTAGCCTAACAAAATATTAAGAGGGAGTGCTTGGCAATAATCAGGGCTTAAGAAATATAATGTATTAATTCAAATTTCCCACTTTTGCAATTACACTCTTACTAAGCAAACAATATTTTTAAAGGGCAGGGCTTTCTCTGGAATGGCTAGTTTCCCTGAAATCTTGGATTTCATTTAAGTTTTTACATGTTGTAAAGCAGTGAGTTCTAATTAATGAGGTTTTATTACAGTTGAGAATTCACATTTTAGACAATGCTTGTCAAACAGCAAAATAATATGATTCAATACAAAAATAACACTTTTTTCTCTCAGAAGACTATTTTCTGACAGTATTAATTAGTCATGACAAATTTTGATATAACTTACTGTCCAATGCTACCTCATACTTTTTTGACTCTTTTTTTATACTAGTCCCTGGTGTCTGAATACCCTCGTGGAATATAATTTTATCTTATCCAAACAAAAACATAAAATAAAAAAATCAAATCATATGACATTATGAAGTAAGATAAATTACTTCATGATTATCTGCTTTAGAATTATACCCTTCAGTAGTGTAGACTCTAAAGAGTTGACTAGCCTAGGTCAAAATAACAGTTCCTAAGCTACACGGAAGCTATTATCCTGAAGTCAGAGATACTGAAAATGTGAATGTCCTTTTGCAAATGCCACCTAATTTTATAAAGTCAAACAAATATACTCAAAGGTCACAAGTGCAAAAGACATCAATAAAAGCCGACTTTAGAAAACTATGTGAGTTACTGGAGTCTTCTAACAGCACTTTTTTTTCTAACAGAATTTAAATAATGCAATGTAGACCTGGGCTAAAGGAACATTAAGTAAGAAATATATATATTGAGTAGACAAACAAATGAAACATCATATTAAATTTCACATTATCTTGAGTATATTAGGAAAAGTTTTTTTTAATTGAAAATATACTTTAACAACAACAACAAAAACTGCCATATATTGACCATGGGAATTATCACATATTTCCTACATACTGGGCTCAAGCAAAGATACAGTACAATATTTTAGCTGCCAGTACTGCCAGTCTCAAAAGACTGAAGGCCTAGTGCATTCCTTGGAAGACAAATTTGGCCAACAAAAACAGAGTATTTCCTTTTTGTTCTTGAGATGCAGTTAAATAAAACAGATATCCCCAAAGTAATGAAGACTCACTTCAAGTAATTACTCTGCTTACCAGTTTTATTTACACAGTAATTGTTATGAGTGGTTTTTAGTGAATTCCTCGTATTTACATTTTATATACACATTTATACTTGAAAGGTAAAGAAACTGTACAATAATAAAAAAAATAAGAAAAAGAAATACAGTAACTTAGTTCCAACTGAGGAAACAAATACATACAAGTATGATTAAATTTAGGCAGGTAGTATAACCTGAATGAGATTACTGCTAGAGGTTGTATTTCCTCTATTAGGGACATCAACACCAAGTAAGTAGTTAGTGGGGTTAAAAGGTCATTCTAAAACCTACTAAGACCGTAGCCTCCTTCAATATTTTATTATACTACCAGTTTCCACTAAGTAAGTCCCTATAATAGCAGTTACCTTTTGAGGGGTCTTCTAGTAGTCCCTAGGATAGAATGACCCACGGGATAAAAATACATGGGCACCCTAGGATCCCATACTCCTAAAAAGGCAGTCACTACACTAACAAGGATCACAGCTTGTTAGTTTGAAAACTATATACCACTAACAGAAATAGTGTGCTTAAGTATTGTTTCAAACCAAACTGCAACATAAAAACGCACTATACATCTAGCCAAATGGCATGTTATATAGACATCACTCATAACACTCAAGTGATTTAGTTTAGGTTCAAATTTAAATGTAATAGGACAATAGCAATATGTCGTTAGAGATCAGAGATCTCTATTAATCAGATATAGCCTTGCCACCACCTAAAGATGTGTTCACTGCCTCATGTATGGCTCTAGTAGCAGCTCTGAAAGCCAATGCATTGAATCTTGGAGGGACAATGTCAATTGTTCTGACACTGCTGTTGGCTACATTTAAACAACTCTATAATATGGTATTAGAGCTCAAGAAACACATCAAGCCAGATCATGCTGTTCAGACCTCCCAAAGGAAACATGTTCCTTGGACAGCACCTGACTGGGAAAAGGCTGTAAATGTGGACATAAAATGCAAAATAGTAAAAGCAGCATTTTCCCTAATTTACTATTCAGTGAGAAAGCCAAACAGAAACCCAATGCAGCTCATTGTGAAGAAGTTCAATGCTCTATTTTCTGCAGTTAAGCCAGGTATACCACCTCCTTCATCTGACCTGGATCCTGCTCCGGACTTCAAGGAAACATACACCTGGTTAGCAGTTCAAGAACTCAACAAAAAAATAATTCATGCTCTGTTTCAACTGGAGGGTCATGACAGTGTAGGGCCCACAGGCAAAATGTTCATAAGTCAGTTTAAGCTCATAACTACCTTTTTGGAAATGACTCCCTATGTTTCAATGAAAGAATTCATCAAAGAATGATACAGTCATACAGCACTACTTCCCGGAGTTGGCAGAGAAATCATGCATTTCTTGGTGGTTAAGAGAAGGCTGATCCAAGAACACAGTGAAGAGATGTTCCCATTCCTCAAAGTATTTTGCCTCCGTGGGCATGAGGATTTAGCACCTGCTAAGTTCTCAAACCTATGTAAAGTGGCCAATGGGAGGAAGCGGAAGTTGGATAACTCATTTAGAGGCTATCAGTCTTCCAAAGAGTCACTAACTAGATCAGTCACTAGCTGATAATGAGGTAGATGAGGCAGTATCTAGATCTTCCTTGAAGAAAGCAATGATGAGTAAAGAAGATGAGGATGGGTTACAGGCAGCATTTAGTGTAACATGTGAAGAGATTAGGATGGCATTGATAGATAAAGGAACCAATAACCAGACTATCTCCTCACACAGCTTCTTCAGGCAATTGAATAAGAGATAGGATGTAGACTTAGAAAAAAAAATTAACTTTATCTTTTTCTTTCACTCTAATTTCTACTGATTAGAAAAATTATGCATAGTGTTTTACAAGTCATAGATTTAGCTACATATTAGATTTCAAATTTCAAACTGGAGTTAACAAATTTTGTTTCTATAGACAGTGGAAGAATTGTAACTAAAAAAATATAAAGTCTTGCCAAGTAGCATGCTATTTAAGAACTCTCAGGATACACTACTTTTTACTCTTATCACTGAGAAACTTCATAAGTTTCTGGACTTACTCTCAAAGTCAAGTCTTCAATCCACTCAAGTGCAAAGAACTTTCCTTCTACCAGTTATAGTTTTCTTAATGTCAAATTATTAGATGAATAATTTGTTAGACTAGAACCAGAACAGCTACAATTCTGAGTGATAGAAATTCCTTAAGGAAGACAACAAATTTCCCTTAAAAAAAAAGTGAACACAGTACTGTGGAAAAACATCTAAACAAACAATAAACAATCACCTACCAACATTTCCAGTTCCTAGATAACTCACATTTACCCCAACTTATGAATGAAGATAAATGACACCTTCAGTGACTTAGATAATTTACAACCAATTTGTTTACTACTGGTCTATAATATCTTCAAAAGGTCAAAACTGGAAACAATGTCTGTACTATAGTACTTTGGAGGGTAGCAGTAGTACTTAACAATCCTGTTCTAACCTCCAGAGTATCTTTGTGGTAACAGTTACAAAAGAAAAGATGTAAAAATTTGAAGTTATCTCCAAAGCTATTTTAAAAATTTATTGCATTAAACTGTTTATTCCAAATTGTGGAGTATAAACTCACCATTTAAACTTTTTCCTTTGAAAAATGACTCTACCTACAAAATAACATTTTATTAATACTGTCAATAAGTTACTTATTTCATTTACTTCAGCCATAAAATCTAAAATCAGCAGTTTTCCACCTCTTGATTCTTTTAGATATCTTCAACATTTTCTTCCATGCCTTTTATATAGGAAACAAAAAAACCTTTATCCAAAAACCACCTTTTATATGTCAATTCATCTGTCAATTTTGAAGACTAGCTTTTCAAAGCAGGACTACTGTTCTTGTCTCCTTCTTTAATATCCTTCATTACAGATGTGAAGACCTGAAAATTATATAAAATAAAGATTAATCCTCAAAAACTACTACCCAGATTAAAGAGATTTAAATAACTATAGTTTATAAACCAAAAAAAGCTTTATTATATTTAACTCTGTCCCCTGAAAGTGTGCCATTCTCAAATCCCCTTTATTTATTTATTTTTTCTAATCATGAAATATGATTAGATTTTGATTTTTAACAATTGCCAAATATTCTGAAATTACTATTTGGTAACATAACATTTTCTGAACCAATAAAACTGCACATTTAATAATGCCAATTATTTATATCATCCATGGATTGAGTGATACTGCCATCCTTTTATGTCACTTAACTTAGATTGCCAATAATTTTACTTTCTTAACAAGACTAAGCATCTAAAAGCCAGAGCCATACATTATATATTCTTTCAACTACTAATCCTAGTATACAGCAGGTATTTAATATAATAAAATTGTTTTCTATTTGAAATACCAAAGTAATAACTACTCTGGCAAATAAATGACTATTGTGGGTTGTGCTTCACTAAATGCGTATTATTGAACCGAAATAAAATAAAACCCTAGGTTTGGATAGCTGAAAAGTAGGCAATTTGATTTAAACTCTTACTTTTTAGAAGTCCAAAATTATTTTTTAAACACATATTTTTGAGCACTAACATTTAAGAAACACCTAACTTTTTTATAATAAGTCAACTGCTTTGACACATCTATTAGAGATAGGAAAACGTCACTGTACCTGAGTCCATTTTTTGGTGCTATTCTGCATCTGAATGGCTGCAATACAACTGAACAGCTTTTCTGATGTGATATCTTCTGGCAATTTAGTTAGAAACTGTGCTATATGAATAAAGTCCATCTGCAGGAGAATATCTTCATATAATCGAAGTATTCCTAATCCAGTCCTAAATAAAAATTCTTCCCCATCTCTGCAAAATACATCCCAGACTCGACAGGCCAGATCAAGTGGTAGTGATCTGCTATATAATGTGAAGATCCTAAAATTGGAAGGGAAAATGGTCACTGAAATTTTTCATTTTTCATGAATTGACTCATTTACTCAGTAAGCATCTCTATTAAAAAAAGAACAATGCTTAATTAGGGATAAAAAGAAATATAAAATATGGCTTTCCCATCCTGGCCAACATGGTGAAACCCCATCTCTACTAAAACACAAAAGTTAGCTGGGCATGGTGGCATATGCCTATAGTCCCAGCTACTCAGGAGGCTGAGGCAGGAGAATCGCTTGAACCAGGGAGACGGAGGTTGCAGTGAGCTAACACCACTTCACTCCAACCTGCAAGATGGGAGCCAGACTCCAACTCAAAATATATGTATACATATATGTATGTATGTGTATGTGTGTGTGTGTGTGTGTGTGTGTGTGTGTGTGTGTATATATATATATATATGGCTTCCTCCCTCAAACTTGAGTAGTGGGAAATTAAATATAACAAAATTATGTGAATTTACAACCTTATATAGAGGAAAGGCCTAATACATACTAGAGTGGTTGAACAGCCTGGCAGTTAAGGGTATGAACTCTGAAACCAGAATGCCTAAATTTGAATCTTGAATTTGCCACTTATTAGTTGTGTTACTTTGAGCACGACAGTTGTCCTTACTGTGCCTGTTTCTTCATTAGTAAACTCTAAGAAAACTACCTACCTCTCAGGATTGTTTAAAAAATTATAGGAATTAATAAATGTAAAAGTGTTTATACCAGTGTTTGGTATGTAAGAAATGCTAAATAAAAATTATATTATTATTGTATGAAGAACCCAAATATCATCTTTTAGTAACCTAATATAAACCCATAAAGTATAACTTCTCTCTTTTCTCTTCCCCTCGAATAAACATCCATTGTTTTGTTTTGTTTTTTTCCCTCCATCCAGCTTTATTTACTACTTCTTTTGAAGCATGTACACTTTCCAATAGAATCACCAAAATGGTTTTTCCCACCCTTTCTGACAATGTTGAATTCTTTAGCCAGTGGTGCTCTGGGAGGCATTCTGGTTGACGGAAGTGGGGAGAATACGTACTACAGGACTTGTCTTGAAGTTGCCTTGGCAAACAAAGTAAACAACTGTTTATACTGATTGTGTGTTTATTTGAGGTAGTGCTGATGGGACTGAGGAAAAGAACTGAAAGCTTTCTCGCCAAAATAATTTTTTTTAAATCCTTTTGCACTGCCACTTATTCATTCCTATCTCACAAAAATGTCTCTGGGATTTGTACATAATATGCTCAAGAAAGACATGAAACAAAAGTCCATCCTACTTCTTAAATTGAAAACACATATTTAATTATATGACAAAAACCACTTTTGGTAGTACAGAGACTACACTAACTCACTGTTCAAAATGAGAAAGGATATGAGGAGTGCCTAGGCTCAGGTTCTAGTACACAACACTCACTCTTCATTAATTCTCTCCTGTCCACTACATCAACTGTGATCCTGCTATCCCCCATGCTCACACCCCTCAAGACTGAGAATGAAGATGTTTTTTTCCTTCTTAATGGAATTAGTATTTGAACTTGGTTCTCAGTCCCATAATATTAAAAAACCCTTCTCCCACTTTCTTGAGTCCTTCCCTAAGTAACTCTAATGTTCTTGGAGGATGGGAAGAGAATACATTGAAAAATAACTTAGTTTTTAAAAATGCCTAAATCAGTCCGGTGTGGTGGCTCACACCTGTAATCTAAGCCTTTGGGAGGCCAATGTGAAAGGATCGCTTGCATTCAGGAGTTCAAGACCAGTCTGGACAACACAGTGAGACCCTATAAAATAGCAAAAATTAGTTTGGCATAGTGGTGTGACTGTAACCCCACATACTCAAGAGGCTAAGGTAGTCAGACTGCTTAAGGTTGGGATTTTGAGGCTGCAGTGAGCTGTGACCATGGGTGACAGCTCATCCTGGGTGACACAGTCTCAAAAAAATTTTAAAAATCCTAAGCAAAAGAAGAACTGAGAAGACATCATATTTGACCAATGCCACTATTTATTTATTTTTCTACATTAAAGCTTAATATCATTTACATGAAACCCACTGATTGTGAATTATTAAGATTTCAAGCTTAATTATATCATATGTAGTCTTCTCCCTACTTCACATTATCCCTTGAATACACCCATTCAAATTCTTTTTGTTTGTTTGTTTTGTTTTTGTTTTTGAGACAGAGTCTCACTCTATTTCCCAGGCTGGAGTGCAGTGGCGGGATCTCGGCTCACTGTAACCTCCATCTCACAGGTTCAAATGATTCTCATGTCTCAGCCTCCCGAGTAGCTGGGATTACAGATGCCTGCCACCAAGACTGGCTAATTTTTGTATTTTTAGTAGAGATGGGGTTTCACCATGTTGGCCAGGCGTCAAACTCTTGACCTCAGGTGATCCTCCGGCTCCAGCTTCCCAAAGTGTTAGAATTACAGGTGTGAGCCACCGCACCCATGAGTATTCTTTTTTTTTGTTGTTTTTGAGATGGAGTCTCACTCTGTCACCAATCTAGAGTGCAGTGGCATGATCTCAGCTCACTGCAACCTCCACCTCCCAGGTTCAAGTGATTCTCCTATCTCAGCCTCTTGAGTAGCTGGGACTACCGGCACACGCCACCATGCCCAGCTAATTTTTGTATTTGTAGTAGAGATGGGGTTTCACCATGTTGGCCAGGCTGGTCTCAAAACTCCCGCTCTCAGGTGAGCCATCCGCCTCAGCATCCCAAAGTATTAGGATTACAGGCATGAGCAACTGTGCCCAGCATATCCATGCATATTCTTAACAACAACCTGTCTTTTAAGATCAACTGCTCCATCTCTTTGGCAAAATTCACCCACCATTCTACAATCTACTGGATATTGCTTGAAAGGCAAACTTTCCAAGTTAAAACAAAACATTTTTAACAGAAAAGATGATAAAAGACATTATTGCCCAAATAAGAGATCATTCTTCTATCAGAAAACTAGATACATTTGTAATAGGTACAAAAATAAACTTAGGAGTAAATTTAATCAAGGAGGTGAAAGACTTCTACAAGGAAAACACTGATAAAATAAATTGAAGAGGATACAAACAAATGGAAAGACAACCCATGTTCATAAATTGGAAGAATTAATATTGTTAAAATGACAATACTATCCAATATAATCTATAGATTCCATGCAATCCCTATTAAAATGCCAATGACATTCTTCACAGAAATAAACCATCATAAAATTTATATAAAACCTCAAAAAGGGCTGGGTGAGGTGGCTCAGGCCTGAAATCCCGGCACTTTGGGAAGCTAAGGCAGGCGGATCATGAGGTCAGGCATTTGAGACCATCCTGGCCAAAACAGTAAAACCCCGTCTCTACTAAAGATACACACACAAAAAAAATAGCTGGGTGTGGTGGTGGGTACCAGTAGTCCCAACTATTCAGGAGGCTGAGGCGGGAGAATTATTTGAACCTAGGAGGCAGAGGTTGCAGTGAGCCAAGATCGTGCCACTGCACTCCAGCCTGGGCGACAGTATGAGACTCTGTCTCAGAAAAAACAAACAAACAAACAAAAACAAAAACAAAAACTCAAACGACCTTAAACAACAAAGCTTAAATTTACATGACACCCACTGATTGTGAATTTTTTTTTTTTTTTTTTTGGGACGGAGTTTCGCTCTTGTTACCCAGGCTGGAGTGCAATGGCGCGATCTCGGCTCACCGCAACCTCCACCTCCTGGGTTCAGGCAATTTTCCTGCCTCAGCCTCCTGAGTCGCTGGGATTACAGGCACGCAACACCATGCCCAGCTAATTTTTTTGTATTTTTAGTAGAGACGGGGTTTCACCGTGTTGACCAGGATGGTCTCGATCTCTTGACCTCGTGATCCACCCGCCTCGGCCTCCCAAAGTGCTGGGATTACAGGCTTGAGCCACCGCGCCCGGCCTGATTGTGAATTATTAAGATTTCAAACTTAATTGTGCCACTGCACTCCAGCCTGGGTGAAAGAGCGAGACTCCATCTCACATACACACACACGCACACACACACAGGAATCTTGAGGGGAAAAAAACAAGACAGGCCAGGTGCGGTGGCTCACACCTATAATCCTAGCACTTTTGGAGGCCAGGCAGGCAGATCACGAGGTTACAAGATTGAGACCATCCTGGCTAACACAGTGAAACCCTGTCTCTACTAAAAATACAAAAAAAAAAAAAAAAAAAAATTAGCCAGGCAAGGTGGCACAAGCCTGTAGTCGTAGCTACTTGGGAGGCTGAGACAAGAGAATCACTGAACCCAGGAGACAGAGGTTGCAGTGAACTGAGATCGAGCCACTGCCCTCCAGTCTGGGTGACAGAGTTAGACTCCGTCTCAAAACAAAACAAAGCAAAACAAAACAAACCAAAAACAAGCTGGAGGCATTAGACTACCAGACTTCAAAATAAACTACAAAGTCATAGTAACTCCAACAGAATGGTACTGGCATAAAAACAGATACATAGAATAATGGCACAGAACAGAGAACCCAGAAATTAATCCACACATCTATAGCCAACTGATTTTTGACAAAGGTACCAAGAACGCTAACTCAGGAAAGGACAGTTTCTTCAATAAATGGTGCTGGAAAAACTGGATATCCATATGAAAATCAAACGAAACAAAACTAGACCCCCACTTCTCATCCTATACAAAAATCAACTCAAGATTGATCAAATACCTAAATGTAAGACACAGAACTATAAAACTACTTGAAGAAAACACAGGAAAAATGCTTCAAGACATTAGTCTTTGAAAAAAAATTTTATTAGTAAGATCTCAGAAGTATAGGCACCAAAGCCAAAAATAAAAAAATGGGATTATATCAAACTAAAAAAAAAGCTTCTGCATACTAAAGAAAACAATCAGGGCCAGGTGCGGTGGCTCACGCCTGTAATCCCAGTACTTTGGGAGGCTGAGATGGGCGGATCATGAAGTCAGGAGATCGAGACCATCCTGGCCAACATGGTGAAACACCATCTCTACTAAAAATACCAAAATTAGCTGGACATGGTTGCACATGCCTGTAATCCCAGCAACTCAGGTGACTGAGGCAGGAGAATCACTTGAACCAGAGAGTCAGAGGTTGCAGTGAGCTGAGATCATGCCACTGTACTCCAGCCTGGCAAGAGTAAGACTCCGTCTCAAAAAATAATAAAAAAAGCCGGGCGCGGTGGCTCACGCTTGTAATCCCAGCACTTTGGGAGGCCGAGGCGGGTGGATCACGAGGTCAAGAGATCGAGACCATCCTGGTCAACATGGTGAAACCCAGTCTCTACTAAAAATACAAAAAATGAGCTGGGCATGGTGGCGTTTGCCTGTAATCCCAGCTACTCAGGAGGCTGAGGCAGGAGAATTGCCTGAACCCAGGAGGCAGAGGTTGTGGTGAGCCGAGATCGCGCCATTGCACTCCAGCCTGGGTAACAAGAGCGAAACTCCGTCTCCAAAAAAAAAAATAATAATAAAAAAAAAATAATAATAATAATAAAATAAAATAAAAAGAAAACAATCAGAGTTAAAAAAAAAAAGAATGGGAGAAAATATCTGCAAACTATTCATCTGACAGGAAATTAATAGCCAAAATATATGAGGAACTTAAATATCTCAATAGCCAAAAAAACCCAAAAAACTGGCTCATGCCTGTAATCCCAGCCCTTTGTGAAGCTGAGGTGGGTGGATCACTAGAGGTCAGGAGTTCCAGACTAGCCTAGCCAACATGATGAAACCTCATCTCTACTAAAAATACAAAAATTAGCCAGGTGGGGTGGTGCACACCTGTAGTGCCAGCTACTTGGGTTGCTGAAGAACAAGAATCACTTGAACCCTGGAGGTGGAGGTGGCAATGAGCCAAGATTGTGCTACTGTACTCCAGCCTGGGCAAAAGGGCCAGACTCCGTCTCAAAAAAAAAAAAAAAAAAAAAAAATCCAACTAAAAAATGGGCAATGATCTGAACAGAAATTTCTCAAAAGAAGATATAGAAATGACCAAGAAATATATTTTAAAATGCTCAACATAATTAAGCATCAAGGAAATGTAAATCAAAAACATAATGAGGTATCATCTTACCCCATTTAGGATAGCTATTATCAAAAAGACAAAAAAAACAAATACTGGCAAGGATGCAGAGAAAAGGGAACTCTTTTCTGACTGTTGTGAATGTAAAGTACAGCCACTATGGAGAACAGTATGGAGGTTCCTCAAAAAACTACAAATAGAACAACCATATGATCTAGCAATGCCACTACTGAGTATATACTCAAAGGAATTGAAATCAATATGTTGAAGTTAGGTCTGCACCCCCGTGTTTATTGCAGCACAATAGCCAAGATATGGAATCGACCTGAGTATCCAACAACAGATGAATGGATGAAGAAAATTTGGTACATACACACAATGGAATACTACTAAGCCACAAAAAAAAAAGAATGAAATCCCGTCATTTGTGGCAACATGGATAGAATCAGAGGACATTATGTTAAGTGAAATACTGCATGTTCTCATTCACATGTAGAAGCTAAGAAATGCTGATCGCTCTTTTCTTTTTTTTTTTTTTGTTTTTTTGTTTTTTTGAGACAGGATCTGGCTCTGTCACTCAGGCTGGAATGTAGTGGTACAATCTCAGCTCCCTTGAGCCTCCTAGGCTCAGGTCATCCTCCTACTTCAGCCTCCCAAGTAGCTGGGACTACAGGCACATGCCACCATGCACTATACAGCTAATTTTTATATTTTTTGTAGAGATGGGATTTCACCATCTTGCCTAGGCTGGTCTTGAACTCCTGAGCTCAAGCAGTCAGCCTGCTGCAGCCTCCCAAAGTGCTAGGATTATGAGCATGAGTCATGATACCGGTCAGCTAATCTCATAAAAGTAAAAAGTATAACAGAGGATATTAGAGACTGGGAAGGGTAGAGAAAAGGAAGAGATAGGCTGAAATTTGTTAAAATATACAAAATTACAGCCAGATAGGAGGAATAAGTTCTAGTGTTCTATAGTACTATAGGATAACTATAGTCAGCAATAATATATGGTTTCAAATAGGATAACTATACTGAATGTTCTCAACACAAAGAAATGATAAATGTTTGAGACGGATATGCTAATTACCCTGATCTCATCACTATACATTGTATGTACAGAAACATCACTATGTACCCCATGGATATGTGCAATTATTATGTGTCAACTAAAAAGAAAATCCAAAAGAATGAAAATAAGAAAAAGAAATCTTATTTTAATCCCATTAAATCACACAGTTTAAGAAGTTAAATTAACTTTTAGAAAAGGTAATATACATTGTTAAGTTGTCACAATTACATTTTCTTTTTATATTTTTCTTTCTGAGACAGAGTCTTGCACTATAGCCCAGGTTAGAGTGCAGTGGCCTGATCGCAGCTGACTGAAACCTCGGCCACCCGAGTTCAAGTGATTATCATGCCTCAGCCTCCCGAGTAGCTGGGACTACAGGCGCAGACCACCACATCCAACTAATTTTTGTATTTTTAGTACAGATGGAGTTTCACCATGTTGGCCAGGCTGGTCTCGAACTCCTGACCTCAGTTGTCTGCCCACTTTGGCTTCCCAAAATGCTGGGATTACAGGCATGAGCCACCATCACCAGCCGTTACATTTTCTTTTTTTTTTTTTTTTTTTTGAGACAGAGTTTCTTTCTTGTTACCCAGGCTGGAGTGCAGTGGCGCGATCTCGGCTCACCGCAACCTCCGCCTCCTGGGTTCAGGCAATTCTCCTGCCTCAGCCTCCTGAGTAGCTGGGATTACAGGCACGCACCACCATGCCCAGCTCATTTTTTGTATTTTTAGTAGAGACGGGGTTTCACCATGTTGACCAAGATGGTCTCGATCTCTTGACCTCGTGATCCACCCGCCTCGGCCTCCCAAAGTGCTGGGATTATAGGCGTGAGCCACCGCACCCGGCCTTACATTTTCTTTTAAAAATGTTTCTTTATATTGTATAATACTTGAATGGCAATAAATTGACTTTCACTATGACATTCTACTTCTACATCTCAATTTCTTGAGCTCTAAAATGATGTTTGGATTATTTCCAGTTCTAAAAATCCAACCTCTTTTACAACTAAAAACAAACCCTAAATATTCTTTTTCAGTAAAATGAATATCAGTCATGTTATAGTTAACTTTATAAAGAATATGGTTTCTGGAATTGGACTGCTGAGGTTTTAGTTTCTATTTTGCCATTTATTAATTGTGAAATATTAGGTAAGGTACTCAGCCTAACAAAATTTCAATATCAATTATCCAGGCATAGTGATGCACACTTGTAACCCCAGCTACTTAGGAGGCTGAGGTAGGAGGAATGCTTGAACCCAGGAGTTCCAGTGGGAGGACCTGTGGTTGTGCCACTGCACTCCAACCTGGGCAACAGTAACGACACTCTGTCTCAAAAAATCAAAAAAAATTTTTTTAATGAAAAAAATAAAAGACAAAATTTCAGATTCCCCATCAGTAAGTGGTATAAATTATAGTACGTATCTTATGCAGTTATTATGATTAAACAGAAAAAAAGTATGTGTGGTAGAAACTGGCTGTTTACCAAATCATTTCTTTTTCTTTCCGGGCAAACAGCTAAACCACATTTTGCATCTTTACTTGCAGTTAGTTGTGGCCACATGGCTGAGACCCGGTCAGTAGAATGTGAGAGGAGGAGATGCGTGATACTTCCAGGCTTAGCTCCCCAAAATCTCCCCTTGTGAGTCTCCTTGTTCTTTCCCCTTCTTCAAAAACCCTGGAAATGGCTTGTTAAAGATGGTGGAAGCACAAAATGGAAGGAGCATTGGTGCCTGAATCACAACTTGTAGGAGAGCTGTATGCCCATCAGGAACACAATTAATATCACTAGTCGTAATATGACAAATGAAAAGTCTAAAAAACTTTGAACTTTAGACACAAGCAATAAAATGGTGATCCTGTCTGCAGTATACACGATTTGGCAACACGTATACTTTTTTTTTTATAGGCAGAATCTCGTTCTGCCATGCAGGCTGGAGTACAGTGGTGCAATCATAGCTCACTGTAACCTTAAACTCCTGGACTCATGCAATCCTCCCATACCAGCCTCCTGAGTAGCTGGGGCTACAGGCATGCACAGCTATGTCTGGCTAATTTTTTTATTTTTTATTTTTTGTAGAGTTGGAGTCTCGCTAGGGTGACCAGGCTAGTCTCAAACTCCAGGCCTCAGGCAATCCTCCTGCCTCGGCCTCCCAAAGTGCTGGGACTACAGGCGTCATCGACTGCACCTGGCCTTTTTTTTTAAGCTAGAGAAAGTCTAGGAAATAAAATTGTGTGTTCAAACAGTAAAAATCTAAGCTATTTATATGTGTAACTTGGAGAAAGTATACTGTATTTACATTTATTATGTTTTTAAAAATTTTCAGAAAATATATAAGAAGGCAAATCAAATTTAAAAATTCAAATTGGTATCATCTTTGGGGGAAAAAAAGCTGGATAAAACTTTGAAATAAAAGAAACAATACAAAGCCCTTAGTAAAGAAACACTATTATAACTATCATAAGCCCTTTTGTGTTAATAATAAAATAAATAGCAACTAACTATGAGAGCTTAGTATGTGCTAGGCATTAAATGAGATAATCCATTTAAAACACCCTCACTACAACTCAAGAGAGATATTATTCCCATTCTATAGACACACACACACACAAAAACTAAAATACAAACTGAGAGATTCTGACTTCAACCCAGAGT
Organism: Sapajus apella; assembly: GCF_009761245.1. NCBI lineage: Eukaryota > Metazoa > Chordata > Mammalia > Primates > Cebidae > Sapajus > Sapajus apella. Next base: position 1,299,457 of record NW_022436998.1, read on the forward strand.
CCATGCTCTGGGTTTCCCTCTGTTGCCCAGGCTGCAGTGCAGTGGCGTGATCTTGGTTGGTTGCAAACTCTGCCTCTCAGGTTCAAGCAATTCTCCTGCCTCAGACCAGCGGCGCTATATCCAGCTAAGTTTTTGTATATTTAATAGAGACAGGGTTTCACCATGTTGGCCAGGCTGGTCTTGAACTCCTGATGTCAGGTGATCTGTCCACCTTGGCCTCTCAAAGTGCTGGACTTATAGGTGTGAACCACCGGGCCCAGCCGAGTCCTTGCTCTTAATCAAAGGAGTCCCCACAAAAATTTGAAAGTTTCTCAATTTGTAAAAGAAGGCCCTTTATATGTAAAATCCTACACATGAGATTTACTCTAGTTCCTAAAACACACAAAAAGTTATACTTTTTTTCCTTTTCATTATCATATGTTATGTATGTATGCTATGACTTACCAGTCTATCAAGTATATATCTGGTGTAAGACTGTAAGATTTGAAGTGAAGAAATAATTTGGAGAGATTTTCTTCAAAGAATACTTCAAATGTAGCAAAATATTTCAACATCTAAAGATTAAAAAATCAATAAAATTATGAAAGTATATAGTCTAGAAATAGAGAAATTAAATGCTTAAACATTAACAGGAAATCTTGCTCATTAAGAATCTCATCTCTTTCTGGGTCTTCTCAGCAAGCATTCATTCATAAACTATAATATGGTAAGTTTATATTAGATCAGATTATCTTGGTCTTTTAATTATTGTTTTTCATTCTAAGAGGGTATTCAAACTACAGAAACAAAGGAAAACACGATCTATTCATACCATGCTGTGATCCACACGAAAGAAGGCCAACTGGCATGGCTTATTCAGGAGATTTGCAAATGCAATAAAGGCATCTGCCTCTTCCAAATTGAGAATGAGTACTGCTGCAATGAAGGACATCCCTTGGACCTTCAAAGAAAGAAGAAATTAGTTAAAATTGACTTACAATAATAAAGCTATACAGTTTATTTTATTGTACTCCTGAAAAATTACAAAGTGACATTTCAAAGTAGAATTAACCAAGATTTCTTTTTTCCTTCCCAGCAAAGGTAAATACAGAGAACCCCTAATAATTATGAAATCTCCCTAGTTTTATCTCTCTAATTTCTTGTTCACATGGTGTGGTTTTAAAAATTAGGGAGAATTTTTGAAAAAAAGAAAAAAGTATCAGCCTTTACTGCTACAAAAGGCTATCTCAGTGTGTTACCTAGTTTTCATTTCCCCTAAATCTGAATTATTTCAAAATAGAGTACAGAATCACAAAATTTAATAAATATCAGGTGATTATTTTCATTGTTATAACACATCTATCTGAGTAAAAAATGAAGAACCAAGAATAAAAGAGATGTATGAAAAGCACTGCTGAATACCAAGAAAGGAGATGTTGTAGGGTTGAGATAATGAGCCTGGAGTCCTGGAAAAGCAAGAGACAGAAATAGGAGAAAACCTAAAATGGAAAAGATGCATGAGCCAAGACACAAAAATGGGAACAATAGGATCAGCTCAGTTGGATAAGGAAAGTCATTTAGAAAAGGTAGGATGTATTTATATTGTGAAAGACTTTGAGTAAAAGGCTAAGCTGTACAGATGTTTGCTTGCGAGTCATTGGCAGCTATCCTATACTTCTTTTTTTTTTTTTTTTTTTTTTTTGAAGCAGGGTCTTAACTTAGCTGCCTAGGCTTCAATGCAGTGACATGGTATCATCTCATTGCATCCTTTGCCTCCCGGTTCAAGCTATCCTCCAGCCTCAGCCTCCGGAGTAGTTAAGACTATGGGTATGTACTACCATGCCCGCCCAGCCCATACATTTCTTTAATTAAAAAAAAAAAAAAAAAAAGTTGGGGCCGGGCGCAGTGGCTCACGCCTGTAATCCCAGCACTTTGGAGGCAGAGGTGGGTGGATTGCCTGAGCTCAGGAGTTTCAGACCAGCCTGGGCAACACGGTGAAACCCCGTCTCTACTAAAATACAAAAAATTAGCTGGGTGTGGTGGCGTGTGCCTGTAGTCCCAGCTACTTGGGAAGCTGAGGCAGGAGAATTGCAAGAACCTGGGAGGTGGAGGTTGCAGTGAGCCAAGATTTTGCCACTGCACTCCGGCCTGGGAAACGGAGCGAGACTCCATCTCAAAAAAAAAAGTTATCAAACACTTACTTCTGGAAGAGATTTGTAAAACAGACTTAACACAGTGAGACCACTAAGAATAACTGCAGTAATAACTGTCTCTTGTTCCCAGCCAAGTGTTTTGAAAGGAATGCCTACAATCACTATCTCTGCTTTCTCAGCTCCCTTTTCACTCTTTAGCACACTTCAGTATATATTCCCACTCCATTACTATACTATTTTGAGATTTCTCTTGCCAGCATGACCAACGATACTGATTGTAAAACCCAGTGGGCACTATCTCTCTTAAAAGCATTCCCTTAGCTTCTGCAATCCAATTATTTCTTTGTTTACATCTTATTTTTCTGTCTTCTTCTGAGTGCTTTTTGCTGATTCTACAATAATTGTCTATTTGATTTTCTAGAACTGAAGTTCCATGAAGACAGAGACTGCATTAGTCATGATAATTGCCCTCCAAAGATGTCCAAATCATTATTTATTACCAGAAGTTGTGAAAATGTTGCTGTACATGACAAAAGGGACTTTGCAGATGTAATTAAGTCAAGGATCTTGAGATGGGGTGCTTATCCTGAATTACCTGGGTGAGTCCGATGTAATCATCATTAAGGTTCCTCATAAGTGAAAAAAGAAGGCAGGTTAGTCAGAGAGAGATTTGAAGATGATATACTGCTGGCTTTGAAGATGGAGCTATAGGCCTAGGAATGTAGGCAGCCTCTAGAAGGTAGAAAAAGCAAGGATATGGATTTTCCCCTAGAGCTTCCAGAAGAAGCACAACCCTGCCAATATTTTGACTTAAACCCAGTGAAGTCTATTTCAGACTTCTGACCTCCAGAACTGTCAAACAGTAACTTTGTGTTGTTGTGTGTGTTTAAATTATTTCTGTAGAGACAGAGTCTTCCTATGTTGCCCAGGCTGGTCTCCTGACCTCAAGTAATCTTCCCACCTCAGCCTCCCAAAGTGCTGAGATTACAGGCATGAGCCACTGCACCTGGCCTAATTAGTGTTGTTTAAAGCCACTAATTTCGTGGTAATTTGTTACAGTATTCATAGGAAGCTAGTACAGAGACCACACCATGTTTGTTTGTTCATAGTTATATTCTTAGTACCATGATATTTGCTGAATGAATACAAGGGGCAAAATATTAGCCATCAATAATAGAATGGTAGCAAAGTAAATAGAAGGAATTAAAACTACATTTTAATTCAGCATACGTTATTCATTAACATAGTTAAAAACCTATTTTGTCAAATCATGACATGAAATAGGTATTCCAATATAGTCTATACTATGTTTTTTCTTTTTCTTTTTCTTTTTTTTTTTTTTTTTGCCGAATCTTAACCACGAGACGACCAGGGATAGTCTATACTATTTTCAACTTATGAAGTAAGTGTGATTTGACTGACTGGTTTGTCAGTGAGCCTTGATACTACCAGTTATATGATGGTCATTTTATATAAATTCAATGAACTAATAGAGTTCATTTCAGCAGCAAATATACAATGACCCAATACGTCTACAGTCAGAGTAAAAAAAAAAAAAGTTTAAAACATATTCTAAAAAAATCATTATCATAAATGTAATAACAGTATTTTAATTTCCCCCATTTTTCCTTAGTATACCAGGTTAAACAAGTGCCTTTCAGTGAGGAGTGAGTGAGTTTGTTTGTTTGTTTTGAGACAAAGTCTCACTCAGGCTGGAGTGCAGTGGCATGATCTCAGCTCACTGCAACCTCTGCCTCCCAGGTTCAAGCAATTCTCATGTCTGAGCCTCCAGAGAAGCTAGGATTACAGGCACACACCTTCATGCCCAGCTAATTTTTATATTTTTAGTAGAGACAGGATTTCGCATGTTGGCCAGGCTGGTCTCGAACTCCTGGCCTCAAGTTATCCGCCTGCCTCGGCCTCCCAAAGTGCTAGGTGGTGCATGCCTGTAGTCCCAGCCTGACTACAGCAGTAGCTGGGACTACAGGTGTGTGCCACCAGGCTCAGCTAGTTTTCGTATTTTTAGTAGACCATGTTGGCCAGGATGGTTTCGATCTCTTGACCTCATGATCCACCCACATTGGCTTCCCAAAGTGCTGGGATTTATAGGCGTGAGTCACTGCGCTCGGCCAATATATTTTTCTTTAAATGGACTATGATATATGTAAATTCATTACAGTATTTAAATTCCACTACAGACTTTTGCTTTGTTTTTTTTGAGACGGGGTCTTGCTGTGTTGAGCAGGCTGGAATGCAGTGGCCCAATCCTACCTCACTGCACCCTAGAAGTTCTGGGCTCAAGTGATCCTCCTGCCTCAACCTCCCAAAATGCTGAGATTACAGGTGTGAGCCAACATGCCCAGCCTAGAGACGTTTTTAAAGAACTATAAGATATCAACATTTAAGCAATGCTAAAAAATTATTTACAAGTAAACTTATGATGAAAATTTGTCAAATTCAACTTAAACATGTGAAGGGGATACAAGGTGTTATAATTCATTCACAGAATACCTGAGTAGCAGAATTTAAAGACTGCTCAAATCTAGCTTTCTCCTTAAGGACTATATGACAATCTTTTCAAATACTACAACCTGCCCCTCCTCAAACCTGGCATTTTCCCCCTGTATCATCCCATACTTTTCCACAGCACTCATCCTTTTTTTTTTTTTTTGAGACAGAGTCTGGCTCTGTTGCCCAGGCTGGAGTGCAGTGGCTTGATCTCAGCTCACCACAACTTCCGCCTCCCGGGTTCAAGCGATTTTCCTGCCTTAGCCTCCTGAGTAGCTGGGACTACAGGTGCGTGCCACCACACCCGGCTAATTTTTTTTTGTTTTTTTAGTAGAGACAGGGTTTCACTGTGTTAGCCAGGATGGTCTCGATCTCCTGACCTCGTGATCCACCCGTCTCAGCCTCCCAAAGTGCTGAGATTACAGGCGTGAGCCACTGCGCCTGGCCAGCACATATCTTTTAATATAACATGATTTACCTATTCATTTGTTGTTTATTGTCTGTTTCTTTCTTCTAAACTGTAAAGGGAGAAATCATTTTGTTCATTGAGGTATCTCAAGTGCCTAGAACAATGCCTGACATATAATCATAAGCACACAGTAAATATTTGTTGAGTAAACAAACATAGAAATGAACATGCAACAGAACAAAGTAACTTGTACCAGACAGCCACCCTATAGAGAGGTCTAAAATTATATTTTAAGGCAAAGGTGAGAAGATGAAAGTTCTATAACTTCTAGTTAAAAATGGCAATTGAACATCACATCTTTCTTTGTTTCCTTGCAAAATCTAACTGATAATACAGTACAGAAAAATAAGTATTAACCCATGAGGACTACATGAATGAATAGTTATATAAATAGTAGATAAGTTAGTAGCATTTTAGAAGTTGTAAATTAAATAAGTATAGAAGGTTAAAACTAAAATATCTATTAAGGAGGAAGCCAATAATCAGGAACTCTGAAAGCTCAGAAGCTGAAGTTGTCAGTTATCTATGAAATTGAGTATATAAGGAACAAATCCCCTCCCCTATCCTTTAGGGACAGATGCCTATTCTTCCTTAACCTGGTAGAACATAGGAGGTTTATTCTCTAGAGGCACAGTCAGGAAAAGAGGGTTAGGAAGAGGTTTGGATAAGGCACCACACTGACATCAGGGCATGAAATAAGTTTATAAATTGCAGGGTGCAATCTCCGGCAGCTCCCCCAGAAAGCTGGCAGCCTCAAGTACATATGAGCTCCTGGCAAGAGATGGAAAAATTCTTCACTGGGTAAATTGATAAGCCCAAGTAAAGCAGACATAGAGATACAGACATTTGGGAGCTAATACAACATAGTATATTTTGATAAGAGTGTAGATAAAATGCTTATATTCAAAAAACAGGTTGAAACAAATACTTACATAACCAACATCAGGTCTGTAGCATGTATATGCCCCTAAAATACTATGTAAGACATCATGATATGGGCCACCCTTAGGAGAGAAAAGTGAAATTTAAAACTATACAAATAATTGTCTCTAAGTTAATTTTCATATAATGTGTTAGTTAATAAATTGTAGCATATCCTAAATGATAAAAAATATTATAAATGTACTCTGCCAAGACATTTTCCAAATTATTATTAAGAAACATTTAGGCCGGGCGCGGTGGCTCAAGCCTGTAATCCCAGCACTTTGGGAGGCCAAGGCGGGTGGATCACGAGGTCAAGAGATCGAGACCATCCTGGTCAACACGGTGAAACCCCGTCTCTACTAAAAATACAAAAAATGAGCTGGGCATGGTGGTGCGTGCCTGTAATCCCAGCTACTCAGGAGGCTGAGGCAGGAGAATTGCCTGAACCCAGGAGGTGGAGGTTGCGGTGAGCTGAGATCGCGCCATTGCACTCCAGCCTGGGTAACATGAGTGAAACTCCGTCTCAAAAAAAAAAAAAAAAAAAAAAAAAAAAAACATTTAATACTGTGGATGAGTGCAGTGGCTCATGACTGTAATCCCAGAACTTTGGGAGGTCGAGATGGGTGAATCACTTGAGGCCAGGAGTTTAAGACCAGCTTGGCTAACATGGTGAAACCCCATCTCTACTATAAATACAAAAATTAGCTGGGCATAGTGGCACACGCCTGTAATCCCAGCAACTCAGGTGACTGAGGCACAAGAATCACTTGAACTCAGGAGGTGGTGGTTGCAGTGAGCCAGGATTCTGCCACTGCACTCCAGCCTGGGCAACAGAGTGAGAAAGAATCTCTCAAAAAAAAAAAAAAAAGAAAAAGAAATATTTAATACTGAATAGCAAAGAAAAGCCAAATAAACTTACTTGATGGATCCAAGCTACATAATTTGCAAACTGTTTTAAAGTCTTCTAGATTTGGTATAATAAGACTATGATGAATACAGACTCTTTCATTTTATTTTATTTTTATTTATGTATTGAAACAGAGTCTTACTCTGTCACCCAGGCTGGAGTGCAGTGGTGTGATCTCAGCTCACTGCAATGTCTGTCCCCCAGGTTCAAGCGATTCTCCTGCCTTAGCCTCCCAAGTAGCTGGGATTACAGGCATGTGCCACTGCGTCCAGCTAATTTTTGTATTTTTAGTAGAGACAGGGTTTCACCGTCTTGGCCAGGCTGGTCTCAAGCTCCTGACCTCGTGATCCACCTGCCTCAGCCTCCCAAAGTGCTGGGATTGCAGGCATAAGCCACCATGCCCGGCCAGGCTGTTTCATTTTATATAATACAGTATCCGCAGGAAAAAAAACATAAAGCTACACTAAACTGTGTTTATAATTTTAATCTTAAGGGTAAAATTTTTACTTATTTTATTTTTATCAATCTAAAGATAGAAGAATTCCATGTATAAAGACTTGAATCAGCTGGGTGTGGTGGCACATGCCTGTAATCCCATAATCCCATCTATTCAGGAGGCTGATACAGGAGGATTGCTTGAGCCTAGGAGTTCGAGTACAGCCTGGGCAACACAGCAAAACCTGATCTCAAATTTAAAAATAAATAAATAAAAATAAAGACTTGAGTCAAAGATAAAGTATATATAATGTAGTCATTTCTCTTTTCATGAGGTATTAGCAACTTCATAATAGCCTATGTACAAAGAAAACCATTTCTTCCTATTTCAATGATAATTCTGAAAAATTTAAGTTTTGTGATAAAGTTCTTTATACTTTAACAATTTACTGGGCCAAAACATTAAGAATTCATACATCTTACAAAGTAAAAAGTAAAATAAATTCAGTGTAATAAAATTCATCAAGTACCTACTATATTAAATGTATTAAATTCTATGCCAACTACAATGTATTTCAGTCAGTGGAATAAAATAATAGAAATTCCTTCATAATTTTATAACTAGTTTTAGACTTTCTATATACGGTCCCCAATTTCTATAGTTTTGCCTTTTTAAAAGTAATAGTGAGGCCGGGCGCAGTGGCTCATGCCTGCACCAGCACTTTGGGAGGCCAAGGCAGGCGAATCACGAGGTCAGGAGATTGAGACCATCCTGGCCAACATGGTGAAACCCCGTCTCTACTAAAATACAAAATAATTAGCCGGGTGTGGTGACTCACGCCTGCAGTCCTAGCTGCTCAGGAGGCTGAGGCAGGAGAATCGTTTGACCCTGGGTGGCAAAGGATGCCATGAGCTGAGATCGTGCCACTGCACTACAGGCTGGGCAACAGAGCAAGACTCTGTCTCAAAAAAAAAAAAAAAAAAAAAGTAATAACTATTCATTTAAAGAATCTGTTCCCTTGGATATTGATAGCTTTTTGTTTTTAGTAATTATAAGCTAGTTAGAAACCCTTACCTTCTGAAAGATGTAGAGAGATGGAAATGTACGGGATATGTCCAACTTAATTAATTCCAGACTGGCCTCTCGATCAGCAACAGACACACCTGCATTTACCAAGCAGATACAATTTAAATGATCACTTGGCTATAACAAGTTCAATTTTATAAATACAGAATGATCACACAGCATATGTGTTATTTAATTAAAGTTAAAAGCTGAATAATCAAGAAATTACAAGAAATGTCATACAGCTTTTGTTAGAACTTGTTAGTCTCTTGTACAAAGAAGATATCTATACATTTATCAGAAAGTTATATGGTAAAGGATATCTAATTCCAGTTTTTGGTTTTTTTTTTTTTAATAAAGATGGGGTTTCACCATGTTGGTCAGGCTGGTCTTGAACTCCCGACCTCAGGTGATCCGCCCACCTTGGCCTCCAAAGTGCTTGGATTACAGGCGTGAGCCACCTCACCCAGCCTCTAATTCCAGTTTTTACAAAAGATAGGGGCAAACAATCATTTCCATGGTAACAACTAGGGAAAAAAATTACAAATATCACATTTAAAAAATCATCAGAGAGCTATAGATACAGAGAGATCAACAGGACTTAAATTCCAGAAAAGTAAGAGTCTTTCCTTGGTGAGTAGACAACAGCGGCCATTTTTCTTTGTAGGAATATCTGCTAGGTCTGGGTATGGACTTAGGATTGAGCTTCCATAGACAAAGTCACTCTTATTGGAGGAAGAGGAAGCAGAAGAGCTTCATGTGGCCTAATAAAACTGATGTGACAGGCAGGAATCTGGAAGAGCCCTTAATGTTTATCTGGTTTTCCCTATGGGACTTTTCTGAATGTAGAAGGCCAGGCTACAAATGCAGAATAAAATCACCCAAAGTCACAAGGTCTTGGGAGAGCATATCATTGGAGGGAGATACCTGTAATCAAACTAGGACACTTTTTCCCATCAAGAAATTTGAAACTCAAGATAAACTACATCTATATAAAGTTGCAACCCTACCCCAACCTAGACCAATTAATTGTTAATTCAGGTGATAATCCCCTAATCAAACTGCCTAACAGGAAAGAGCATGCTTCCTCTGCAGGGGAAACCTCAGCTTTGGTTTCTACATTCTATTTATATACAATGTCTGGCATACAATTTAAACATTTTAGACATACAAAGAAGCAGAAAACGTGACATATAACCACTTTAAAGGGGACAAAAGGGGGAAACACAACCAATAGAGGCAGACCTGCAGATGATGCAGTATTAGAATTAACAGACAACAACACTTTCTGTTATAAATATGTTAAAATATCTGGCTGATATGAGCTAGAGAACAAAAAACAATAATAAAATTTAAAAAGAAAATAGAAGAAAAGATGGGGGAAAGAACATGGGATGGAAGATGAAGAATTTCAACAGAGAAATAGAATGCATAAAAAGAATCAAGTGGGGTGGGCATGGTGGCTCAGGCCTGTAATCCCAGCACTGTGGGAGGCCAAGACGGGCAGATCATGAGGTCAGGAGTTCAAGATCAGCCTGGCTAACATGGTGAAACCCTGTCTCTACTAAAAATACAAAAATTAGTGGGTGTGGTGGCACGCGCCTATAATCCCAGCTACTCAGGAGGCTGAGGCAGGAGAATCACTTGAACCCAGGAGGCAGAGGTTGCAGTGAGCTGAGATCGTGCCATTGTACTCCAGCCTGGGCAACAGAGCAAGATTCCATCTCAAAAGAAAAGGAACCAAGTGAACATTCTACAGTCACAAAGCATATCTGAAATTAAAAGCCCGTTACACTGATATAGATTTAATAGTAGACTAGACAACGCAGAAGAAAAGATTGGTGAATTTGATTATGGATCAATAAAAATCAATGAAACTGAAGCAGAGAGAGAGAGAGAGAGAGAGAGAAATAGTTGGCCAGGCACAATGGTTCACATCTGTAATTCCAGCACTTTGGAAGGCCAAGGCAAGAGGATTGCTCGAGGCCAGGAATTTGAGACCAGCGTGTGAAACATAGACCCCATCCCTACATAATAAACATTTTTTCAATTATATAAAATCATACCTACTCTCCACCAAAAAAAAAAAAAAAAAAAGTAAGAGGCTTATGAAACAGTGTTAAATGGTCTACCATACATGTAATTGGAGTCCAGAAGGAAAACAAGCAAAATAAGGCAGAAGTAATATTTAAAAAGACAGTGACCAAAAAGTTAAATGACACATGCAAATTATAAATATCCAGAAAATAAGAAAATAGTAATTTATGTAGAACACTGCTTCTGACTGGAACTCTTCATTACATTCAATTAATTTCTACTGAAGTGCAACTTTCACCATTTATTTATTTATTTTTTTGGGAGATGAAGTCTGTCATCCAGGCTGGAGTGCAATGGTGTGATCTAAGCTCACTGCAACCTCCACCTCCCAAGTTCAAGCGATTCTCCTGCTTCAGCCTCCTGAGTAGCTGGGATTACAGGCACCTGCCACCATACCCAGCTAATTTTTGTTTTTTCAGTAGAGACGGGATTTTGCTATATTGGCCAGGGTGGTTTTGAACTCCTAACCTCAGGTGATCCACCCACCTTGCTCTCCCAAAGTGCTGGAATTATAGGTGTGAGCCACCGCAGCCAGCCATACCATTTATTCTTGAAAAAATATTTCAGAAGTGAATACTAATAATTTTAATTCTTATAACTTCAATGCTTCAAAAAAAATGAGTTTTCAAAGAATAATGAAATAGCTCCTGTCTGCCAATATAAACCTTCTTCACCTTTTACGTACTTTTAGTTCTCCACAAATAGCTGACATAGCTGAGAGGTCTTAGGATGATACTTACATGAACTCTTCTGTAAATCAACTATTTTCTCTAGCCTTGTTTACTGAAAGGGTTATTAAGATTAAATAAGATGATATATGTAAAGCAATTACTACAGTTTCTGATACATGGTACAAAATCATGCTCAGTAGCTGAATTTTCATCCTGAAATTCTTATTTTAAAGAAAATCACACCTTCTGTATCATTCTCTGAACTTGTTTCACTGAAACTTTTCCACCGTTCTTTTGCTCTTGAGAGGAAGATTTCATAAAGTTCTGGGGGGGGGAAAGAACAAATAGGAAAGAAATATATTTGCAAATTTTAATTTGTTATTCTTTACCTACTACAGGTCAGGTCTCCCTGATGTAGCAAGCATCAAAAAAGTGGCAAATCTAAGTACTTGATTCTACCCAAACTATTCATTATATACCCAAAAAGAAAGCAAATAAAATTACTGCAAAACAATCATCCAAGTAGTTACAATATATAATGTACATATGAGGCAGAAAGAGATGCTTCTGCTAAGAAGTATCATTGCAGAACAGCAGAAAAAACATAATTTTTGGAGTCAGTCAGACCTAGATTCAAATTCTAGCTCTGTCATTTACTAACTGAGGGACTTCAAGAAAGTTGCTTAGCTACCCTGGAACTCAGCTTTCTTCATCTGTACATCAGAGAAAAGCAACACCTACTCATAGGTCTACTGATGATTAAACAAAATAATATATGCAAAGCTCTTGGCACCTTATAGCACTTAAAACAGATGCTAGATCTTGCTTTCTATTGTTCCTGAAACTGGTTTCTCCATTATGATATTGCTATTTAAAGCTACTTATATTTCACACAGGCTTGGTCTAAGGGTCTAAATACAAAAATCTCTACCCCTATCTTTTTAATTTAAGTGTCCAGTCAGTCACTGTACTTCCATATGCAGGAAACTTAAGAACTTAAAACTTAAGAACAGGAAAGATTTAAAAAGTTTTCTCAGTTCCCAAATTTTATTTGTCTTTTATTTTGTAACTAACCATTGCTGATATTTGAAACTACATAAAAACAGGACATTTGAGGGACTTAACAGAAAAAAAATATGTCTTGCCCAAACACCAAAGTTGATATATTGTCCAAAGTAACTTTTCTGCTTCAATTAATTCTTTCTGAGGTTTTATTCATCTTTAAAGGTAATACATGGTTTTTAAAAATTTTCAAAAGTACAAAATAGTATATAGAGAAAAGTAAATTTCCTTTCCTTGGATCCAAGTGTGGTTATCAGAGCTCTCACTAATTCTTCCAAGAATGAAAATATGCATGCACAAGTATACACACACACACACACACACACACACACACACACATATAATCCTTTTAAAAAAATAAAGTGGCAACATATTTCATGCACTGATCTGTATCTTACTTTGTTATATTAGAGGTTGTTCCACATTAGTAGATATAGATCTGCTTTCGCCTGCTTTTGCTTCTTTTAAACAACCAACTCCATATTTTTCCAAAGTAATGACTATACCATAACAAGTATTCTTATATTGCCAAGAAGCATATCATTATCAAATACCTGACTAGATATATTTCAAACAGACTCTTACTATTCTAATCTCTTCTCCTTTTCTATTTACTTTTCATTACTACTAATGGTTTGGAAAGAAGAAATTAAAAAAAAAAAAAAAAGAAAGAAAGAAACTTAAAATTCCTGTTATTATTATTTCTTTTTTTGAGACAGGGTCTCGCTCTGTTGCCCAGGCCGGAGTGCAGTGGTGTGACCTCAGCTTACTGCAACACCCTCTCCCTGGTTCAAGCAATTCTCATGTCTCAGCCCCCTGAGTAGCTGGGATTACCCAAATGTGCCACCATGCCTAGCTAATCTTTTGTATTTTCAGTAGAGTAAGGGTTTCGCCATGTTGGGCAGGCTGGTCTTGAACTCTTGGCCTTATGTGATCCACCCACGTTGGCCTCCCAAAGTGCTAGAATTACAGGAGTGAGCCACAATAATAGGCAAAATTCCTATTATTTATGCCTGGCTCCATCAATGATTTGGTAGAAGAGATGAATATTACATTAAAATTTATATATAAATTTATTTGGGGGTTATTAGGTATAAAATTGTAAGTTTTTAAAAAAATTTCAAACTGGTTCTAAGACAGTCAGCTTAATTATTCTACCCAAATTTTAAAGCTGTCTAAAAAAAAGGGTCACCAGAAAAACCCATCCATTTTAGAAGTCATAAAATTGATCCAATAATAAAAATGTGGTAATACATTTCAAAACATCAAAGGACATCTTTCCAGTAAGATTTACAGTGCTTAAGAAGACCTGCATCTCAGTTCAATTTGATGCTTGGGTCCTCATGTCACACTTACTTTGTTTTGAATCTGCCAAGAGAGAGTTTGAAGCAGGCTTAAAGATAGCACTTCAGACTTGAACAGAGAATACTTTGATTTCAGTGTATATTTTGCTTTCTGATTTTGTGACAATTATGATATTATACATAATCTCAGCAAAATTCACTTTCACTATCATTTTATATCACCACAAATAACTGTTAGAACAATCCTTTCACATCCTTACCTCTATTTTACAGATGAAGAAAACTAAGACTTCTAGATGTTAAGTAATATGCCCAAGGTCACAAACCCAATATATATGGTGGAACCAAGATTTGAACCATATTTGACTGACACTAGAGAATAACTCTTAGCTGTTATTCTTTAGTGATTATAAATTTTTATGACTAAAACAAATAAATTACTAGAGCCATTCAAGAGTAAACAAGATTAACAAAAATAGATTTACTTCAATCAAAATTTACCATCTTTTCCACACTAATGAAAAAGAAAAGAATAAACACACATTCCATTCCTGAATATACAAATGTTTAGAGAAGAAAATCTAAAATTACGTTGAAAATACATGACTCAGTTGTTACAAAACTATAAATTTCAAGCTAAAAAAGAACCATTTGATTAAAGTATCACAAAACATTAACACCAATTTAACCAATGTTTTAATGTCTAAGTTATCAAGATAATTCAGATTCTAAAGCCAAAGTTACCAATAAAAATTGCAAACAAGACTTCACATAATCATCAATACCTCATTATCTGTTTGCAAAATTGATTCTTAAGACTTTAAACAGTTACAATATATTCAAAAGTTCTTAATATTATGGATTTAGAAAATCTAACTGAACGTTCTAACTATAATTTTAAAACATTTAATCTGTTCCAAATTCAGAAAGCAAAAGTAACCTTTGTATTTGGAGAGAACAGTTAAGTCTTACAAAATCTAACTTTTTCTAAGTTAAATAAAAACTTAATTCTTCCTTTAAATTATATTCTGAAAGTTTTTAAATTCTTTTAAAATAACAGGTTGGCTGGGCACGGTGGCTCACACCTGTAATCTCAACACTTTGGGAGGCCAAGGTGAGCAGATCACCTGAGGTCAAGAGTTGGAGACCAGCCTGGCCAGCATGGCAAAACCCTGTCTCTACTAAAAATACAAAAATTATCTGGGTGTGGTGGCAGGTGCCTGTAATCTCAGCTTCTTGGGAGGCTGAGGCAGGGAGAACTGTTTGAATCTGGGAGGCGGGGTTGCAGTGAGTGGAGAGAGTGCCACTGTACTCCAGCCTCAGTGACAGAGCAAGACTCCATCTCAAAATAAATAAATAAAAATAAATAAATAACATGTTTATTACAGAAGACTTGTGAAAATCAAATTTTAAAATCATACAGAATCAAAATATCCAAAGTTGGCATCGCTTTTCAGACAAAGGATAAACATTTAGATTTTTATAACTTATAATTCTGTCCAATTACATAAATGCTGATTGCTGTAATGAACATTTTTGTAGAAAAGCTTTTGCATCTAATCATGATTATTTCCTTAAATTCTTAGAACTGGAATAAATAGTCCAAGATTATTTTTTTGAGACCATAAATATTTCTGAATGATTTTCAGTTTTATCTCCATATGGGTAATTCTCATTCATTTTAATTTCTTTTGAGAGATGAAAACGGCACTTGGATGTTAACATATATGTGTTTTTTATAGAATGGCAGGAAAAAATATATGTCTTTGATTTGGCTATCACAAGGAAAATGGTTAAATAAATTATAGTATAGCCAACTGTGGAATACAATGTAGCTATAGTACATATGAGGCAGACTTGTATATACTAACATGGAAGATGTTCAAATGGATTATAGAAGCCACAGAATTACCTTATGGCATAAGTTGTGGGAGAAAAAAATTAAAGAAAAAGAAAAGCTTTAAAATTGATCATATGTAGATGCACACTTTATGTACACAGAAAAAAGACCAGAAAGAATATACA
Organism: Sapajus apella; assembly: GCF_009761245.1. Taxonomy (NCBI): domain Eukaryota; kingdom Metazoa; phylum Chordata; class Mammalia; order Primates; family Cebidae; genus Sapajus; species Sapajus apella. Next base: position 1,315,057 of record NW_022436998.1, read on the forward strand.
CCAAATTGCTAACAGTGTTTACAGTAGAATCAAGAATAGCAGTTCAGGTGGAAGAGCAGACACTTGTGCTTCCTTATTGCTTTAATTTTTTCAATAAGTATAAAAAGAAAAATTTTAGAAGTAACAGTGATAATATATTATTTTTAGTATTATACTAAAGTCCTTAAGTCTTTTTTTTTGAGATGGAATTTCGCTCTTGTTACCGAGGCTGGAGTGCAATGGCGCAATCTCGGCTTACTGCAACCTCCACCTCCTGGGTTCAAGCAATTCTCCTGCCTCAGCCTCCCAAGTAGCTGGGACTACAGGCGCGTGCCACCATGCCCAGCTAATTTTTGTATTTTTAGTAGACACGGGGTTTCACCATGTTGACCAGGATGGTCTCTATCTCTTGAACTCGTGATCCACCCGCCTCGGCCTCCCAAAGTGCTGGGATTATAGGCGTGAGCCACTGGGCCCGGCCTTTTTTTTTTTCTGAGACAGAGTCTCACTCTGTTGCCCAGGCTGGAGTGCAATGAAGCAATCTCAACTCACTGCAACCTCTGCCTTCTGAGTTCAAGCAATTTTCCTGCCTCAGCCTCCTGAGTAACTGGGATTACAGGTTCACACCACCATGCCTAGCTAATTTTTGTATTTTTAGTAGAGACGGGTTTTCTCCATGTTGGTCAGGCTGGTCTCAAACTCCTGACCTCAGGTGATCCACCCATCTGGGCCTCCCAAAGTGCTGGGATTACAGGCGTGAACCACTACGCATGGCCAAATTATTAATTTATTTAGAGAAAGAGTCATGCTCTGTAGCTCAGGTTGGAGTGCAGTGGCACAATCATAGCTCACTGTAACCTTACTCCTGGGATCAAGCAATCCTCCTATCTAATCCTCCTGAGTAGCTGGGACTATGGGCATGAGCCACCATATCCAGCTTAATTTTTTAAAAATTCATCAAAACTACAGGCTGGGCACAGTGGCCCATGCCTGTAATCCCAGCACTCTGGAAGGCCAAGGCGAGCAGATCATTTGAGACCAGGAATTTGAGACCAGCCTGGCCAGCATGGCAAAACCCTATCTCTACTAAAAATGCAAAAAATTAGACAGGCGTGGTGGTGCATGCCTGTAGTCCCAGCGACTCAGGATGCTGAGGAAGGAGAATCGGTTGAATCCGGGAGGCAGAGGTTGTGGCGAGCCAAGATTGTGCCACTGAACTCCAGCCTGAGTGACCGAGCAAGACTCCATTAAAAAAAAAAAAACAAAAACCAAACTACTGGACATTTTGCTCCTATTCACCAAAGTTTAAGAAACTTAAGAAAATAATACAACTCTTTTGAAAATCTTCTTACTTCTTTTTCTGGTCTTTGGATTTTAAAGTTTTTTTCTTTATGCTGCTAATAAACTTTAACATTATTTATTTATTATTTAGAGACAGAGTCTCATTCTTTTGCTCAGGCTGGAGCACACCAGTGCAATCTTGGCTCACTGCAGCCTCCACCTGGGTTCAAGTGATTCTTCCACCTCAGCCTCCATAGCTGGGATTACAGGCCCGTGTCACCATACCCAGCTAATTTTTGCATTTTTAGTAGAGATGGGGTTTTGTCACATTGGTCAGGCTGGTCTTGAACTCTTGACCTCAGGTGATCCATCTGCCTTGGCCTCCCAAAGTGCTGGGATTACAGGCATAAGCCTGGGCCCAGCCTAAAATTTTTTAAATAAAAAAAAAATTCAAAATGACTTGTTTAGGTAAAGAGAGAGGAAACTAAACTTTTGGCATTCCTCCAGTATTTATCTGGGTTTTTTTTTTGTGTAAAAGTGGAGCCTTTTCATAATTAAAACTATTTTCCTTTTTCTTATATATACTTATTCATCCACTACCATGTAGAATCCCAGGTTTCTGATATTTGAATGCTGAGAATGCCAAGAAGATTATTGGTAGTTGTAAACTAAAGGAAAAACCATAAATCTTATTTACATAATATAATAACTTATTAAATAACAGGCTTTGGGGAGATGAAGCATGTTCTTAAAATGACATTCTATATGGTAATGGACATTTATTTTAATGGTCACTCTACTAATCTGCTATGTAACTCTGTAGATGGCTATTTGTAAATGTGGGAGTAACTGAACATAGAATACAAACCAGGAGTGATATTTAGTTCATTTCCTACAGCTAGACTCCAAACTTTCCCACGGACACTAGGGGGCAATCCCTGCCACCACAATTCTCGAACTCTTCTTGTACTACGCCTAGAATTAAAGGAGGAGAAAAAAGGAGAAAGTTACTTTTTACACCAAAAATACTAATTGCATGATGGATTATCTTTAGTCTATGGCCAAGTGATCAAATCATTTTTAAGATTACAGAAAACTGGGTATGAAATGCATTCTTTTCTTTGGGTTCATGCCTGCAGGGAACAACAACCTACAAGATGTATAGGATCCCAAAGAGACAACAGTAATCTAAAGGGAACTGTGTTTTATAAATGTCAATAAGAGACTCAGAAATATGCAGTCAATTATTTAAAAAACAAGATAAAAGGGTCATAAAAATGTGTCACCAATTCAGTACCAAAAACAAAACAACCAAGGATCTACAGTGGGTAAGGCCCTAGTTTCTGAGAAGCAGTAAAGTCTGCTAAAAGACTGTCGGCTTTAAAGTCAGATAGATCTGAGTTCAAATCTAGTTTAACCATTAATGAAATGTATAACCTTGGGCAAATCACTTAACCTCTCTGACCTTGAGTTTCCTTATGAGATAAGTGGGAGTAAAATTACATACACCTTATAAATTTTCTAAGAATCAATACAATTACTTATGCAAAGTGCCTCAGATAATATGTCACACTGTGCCAATATTCAACAAATTCCCAATGTACAAACTACAGTAGGCATTGCAGAAGATATCCCCAACCCTCCAGTCAAGAGGGAAGATAAGGCATATTTTAAAATATTATATAAAATGGCAATAAGAAAGAAATTCTGTCATTTGCAACAACACAGAAGAACCAAGAGGATATTGTGCCAAGTAAAATAAACCAGGCACAGAAAGACCACATAATCTCATTTTTATGTGGAATCCAAAAAAGTCAAACTCAAAAAGTAGGGAATAGAATGGTGGTTATGAGAGAGTAGGAGAGTAAAGTGAATGGGAAAAGGTGAGATGTTGATCAAAGGGTACAAAGCTCCATTACAAAAAATAAGTGTTAGTGACTTATTACATAGAGTGGTGACTATAATAAATAATAATGAACTATATATTTCAAAATTGCTAAATGAGCATATTTTAAATGTTCCACCACAATATACTGAGAAGTACATGAGCTGATGGATTTATTAATTAGCTTAATTTAATCATTCCATAATGTAACCATGTATCAAAATATCACATTGTGCAAGGCAGGTGGCTCTTTGGGAGCCACCTTTGGAAGGCCAAGGCGGGCAGATTGCTTAAGCCCAGGACTTCGAGACCAGCCTGGGCAACACAGTGGGGCTCCATGTTTACAAAAAATACAAAAATTAGCTGGACATGGTAGCACATTCCTATACTCCCAGCTACTTGGGAGGCTGAGCTGGAAGGAATGAAACACTTGAGCCCAGGGAGGCTGGGGTTGCAGTGGGCCAGGATTGTACTGTTACACCCCAGCCTGGGCAACAGAGTAAGACCCTGTTTTGGAAAAAAAAAAAAAAAAAAACCTCAGAAAACACATCACAGTAGGGTGCAGTGGCTCACACCTATAATCCCAGCACTTTGGGAAGCTGAGGTGGGCAGATCACTTGAGGCCAGGAGTTTGAGACTTGCCTGGCCAACATGATGAAATATCGTTTCTACTAAAAATGCAAAACAATTAGCTGGCTATGGTGGTGCGTGCCTGTAGAACCAGCTACCAGCTGAGGCATAAGAATCACCTGAATCTAGGAGGCAGAGGTTGCAGTGAGCAGAGATTGTGCCACTACACTCTAGCCTGGGTGACAGAGGGAGACTGATTCAAAAAAAATAAAATAAAATCACATTGTACCACATAAATATATACAATTATTATTTATCCTTAAAAAGATGCTCACTAAATAAATAAATAAATAAATAAATAAATAAATAAATGGCAAGGGCAAGATAAGTATGTTAGTCTCAAAGTATGATGATGGGACATTTACATAAGGGAAAGACCATACATATTTCCTTGATTGTGAGATAAGCACTTTAAAAATCACTTTAATATTAATAAACACATCTTATAATGCATTTACATATTTAATATTTTCTTTCCAAATAGCTGCTGTTACATCAATAGTGCATCTTGCAATTGATGGTATGCCAGCATTAAGAAAATATTAAAAGTTTCATAAATCAATTAGCATTTCAGTTGGGTCCCAAAGGATAGGTAAGATTTAGCAGACACAGAGGATGGTTAGTAAGGGAAGTAGGTGGTAGAAACTGAGGGATTTATGAAAGCAAAGGCATATATGTAAATTTGGAAAATTTCAGGCATTAATTAATAGTATAATATGGCTGAAGCATAAAATACATGCTGGGAAGTAATAAAAATACAGAATCAGAAACATGAGATCTTCAGAGACAAATGGGAATTCAGGAAGTCTGCTTACTTACATTACTTCCCAATTGGGCAGTATTTCATTGATCCAAATTACCATTGCACTTGCAATATTTTCTTCCTGCTTAAATCGTTCTTTCATTATTCTTTTTCTTTTATGTGCTTCCTTAATTTCTGTTTTAAATAAGTAAAAATTATTTCAATACAAATAAGTTAGATCAAAATCCTCTTCTCCATTTACCTAAACTCTACAAAACAGGCTTTCTCAAAAAGATTATCATAAGAGGAAGAAAGGAAATAAGGGAGGGAGGGAAGGGGAAAGGAAGGGAAAAAGCGAAAGTAAATGAACTTGATTAACATAATTTTCCTTTGTTTTCTCTTTCTTTTTTTTTTATTTTTTGAGACAGAGTCTTGCTGTGTCACCCAGGCTGGAGTGCAGTGGTGCAACCTCTGCTCACTGCAACCGCGGCCTCTGAGTTCAAGCAATTCTGCCTCAGCCTCCTGAGTAGCTGTGATTACAGGCACGTGCTACCACGCCCACTTTTTTTTTTTTTTTTTTTTTTTTTTTTTTTTTTAATTTTTAGAAGAGACGGGGTTTCACTGTGTTAGCCAGTATGGTCTCCATCTCCTGACCTCGTGATCCGCTCACCTCAGCCTCCCAAAGTGCTTGGATTACAAGTGTAAGCTACCATGACTGGCCTGTTTTCTCTTTTTTTTAGATACGGGTCTCACCACATTGCCCAGGTGGCCTCAAACTCCTGGACTTAAATAAATCCTCACATCTCAGCTTCCTGAAGAGCTTGGACTACACATGTGTGCCACCATGCCCAGCTATTAAATAATTTTAAAATAACATCTCCTGTTCTACTATAAAAGTAAATGGAATAAAAGGTCAGAAAAATAATTTAAGTAGATTACTTTATCACATATCACATATTTCTACTTACACTTAATCTATAAAGTGAAATATCTTACGGATTAACTATATAAAAAAATAAAAAACTGTAGGTAACTAACCAATACCTATTTTTCCTACAAAGGTTTATAAATTTTCTGACATATCCCACATGACATTCAAAAATGATTTTGCCAATAGCACTATTAGTACATAGCCCATGAACTCTTTTTAATATGGTGTTTCACCTTACTAATTAGTTTGAAATTTTAAAATGTCCCCCAAAACACATGTATTAAGAGTACATCTCTCAAATTTTGAGGCAAAAGTTGAGGGGAGATAATGTATCTCTGAAAATCAAAGGTCACAATTTCAGAAGAAAAGGTGTCTCAAACACAGAGGAAAATGAGTCATAAATCAAAACTTCTACGTAATTTTAGAACCAGTGAGGACGTCAGAGACCAGCTAGCCAAACTGTTTTCAAATTGTTTTTTCAGATATGCCTCAGATACCATCTTGAGGGACAAGCAGAAGGCCAAGCAAATATCTCTACTTTCTTCTATTTGTTTCACGTATTCAGATTCTATAAAAGATTTCTTGGGAGAACATTTTACTGCTTTAACAACAACAACAAAAAAGTGTTAAAAGAGAAGTTTCAATGCCCTGATTAAGGTGGCCTGCCCTCACACTTTATGTATGAGAAAACTGACATTAGGCCTATTCAGAGTATCACTACCTATATCAAACAAGATTAAAGCTGTGGCTTTCTGATTTCTTAGTTCAATATTGTTCCTATCATACCATGCTTTTAAGATCATCCAGTACCAATAACTATGCTACATACTAATCATACAGTAAAAATATGAAAAGTCAATGAAAACTTAACTGGGGCCAGGCACAGTGGTTCACGCCTATAATCCCAATGCTTTCGGGAGGCCCAGGTGGGAGAACTGTTTGAGGCCAGGAGTTTGAGACCAGCCTGGGCAACACAGAGAGACCCTACCTCTACAAAATAACTTTTTAAAAAATGAGCTGAGGCCGGGTGTGGTGGCTCATGCCTGTAATTCCAGCACTTTGGGAGGCCAAGGAAGGCAGATCACTTGAGGTCAGGAGTTCGAGACCACCGTGTCTCTACTAAAAATGCAAAAATTAGCATGGTGACAGGCACTTGTAATCCCAGCCAGTCTGGAGGCTGAGGTGAGAGAATCACTTGAACCCAGGAGGCAGAGGCTGCAGTGAGTGGAGATTGTGCTACTGCACTCCAGCCTGGGTGGCAGAGTGAGGCTTCCTCTCAAAAAAAAAAAAAAAAAAGAGCTGGGCGTGGTGGCATGTACCTGTAATCCCAGCTACTAGGGAGGCTGAGGCAGCAGGATTGCTTGAGCCCAGGAATTCAAGGCTGCAGTGAGCTATAATTGTACAACTGCACACCAGCCTAGGCAACAGAGTGCGACCCTGTCTCTAAAATAAATAAATACATAATAAAAAATTAAAATTTAGGCTGGATGTGGTGGCTCGCACCTATAATTTTAGCACTTTGGGAGGCTGAGGTGGGCAGATCACTTGAGATCAGGAGTTGGAGACCAGCCTGGCCAACATGGCAAAACCCATCTCGACAAAAAACACAAAAATTAGCTGGGCGTGGTGGTGTACGCCTGTGGTCCCAGCTACTTGGGAGGCTGAGGTGGGAGGATCTCCTGAGCCTAGGAGATTGAGGCTGCAGTAAACCAGGTTTCCATCACCGCACTCCAGACTAGGTGACAGAGCAAGACCCTGCCTCAAATAAATAAATAAATAAAAACTCAATTGGGTACAGAAATATTTAGAATTCTGTATAGTAAAATACACTCAACTAATGATTAAATAAGCAGGCCTTTTAGAAACATATAACTAACCTTGTATATCCTATGTTTACTTAACATTAAAGAAGTAACCATTTCCAGAATAGCACCATAAAGCAGAACTATATACTATTATAATGTTCCATTCACTTACGTCAAAGGAAAACATATCAGTTGTTAATAAGTTATTGGGTGTTAAGTCTAAAAATATATATATAGCTGTATAATATCTTCTAAAAGTGTATGTTTATCCTGAAATTACAGTTGTCAGTAAATAAGCCCTGTTAAATTACCCTGATATTATGTTTTGGTTGGAGAAGAGAATTAATAAATAAATATGTAAATTTATACACACAAAAGTATACATTTATGTGACTAATCAAATGACACAATTGGGCCTCTGGAGAGACTCTGTAAGTCACAAAAGAATATTTTAGTTTCAAATCATATTCTCACAGCCACACAGAAATTTAAAATTATTAATCATAAAATAATTAGAAATTAAGAATTATCAAATTATAAAATATAAAAACTGTTAAAAAGTGAAAATCATTAATAGATTCAGAAATAATATCTTTATTTATAAACGAAGATAGTAGTGGTCCAAGTTTTATGACTGTAATCTCAAGATTCCTCCTATTAGTTTGTAAAAGTACATGCAGAAAAACTATGATCCTGATATGTCATTTTATCCCTCCTTTAGAACAAACTTAATTATAAAAATAATAGAGAAAAATAAAAGCCTAGGCAACATGGTAGAAAATAGTAGAGAAAAACAAAAGCCTAGGCAACCTCATCCCCTCAAACAATACAAAAAATTAGCCAGGCATGGTGGCATGTGCCTGTGGTCCCAGCTACTAGTGAGACTGAGAGGTAAGAGGACTGCTTGAGCCTGGGAGGTCGGGCTACAGTGAGCTGTGATTGTGTTACTGCATATCAGCCCGGACAACAGAGCAAGGCCCTGTCTCAAAAAAAAAAAAAAAAAAAAAAAAATTCAGTATCATCTTGAAGATAGACTTGATCAATTTTACCAACCATCTTCCTGATAAAATCAGAAAATTAACTATACCATTTGGACTTAAATTTTATACCTCGTTTTTTAGCCTCAGCCACCATCTCATCATATTCTTGTCGGTGACGTAAAGCTTCTTCCACAGATTTGGCAGGAAGATTTCTGGAAAAAAAATTCTTAAGTCAAGCCAGTTTTTAAAAGATTAAACTTATTAACTTCTTTCTTTTTATAACCAGATACAAAGAATTCCTAACCTAACCTCATTTCATACACTAAGGAAGTGAAAGGCTGAAAAGAACTGTGAATTTTAGAACAGAATCAGAATCCAGGTTGTTAATATGTATTGCATGTGTGTGTGCGTGTGTGTGTGTGTGTGTGTGTGTGTGTGTGTATTTCTATGTCATGTGTATGTAAGCTTGTATACATTTAAACCTTTCAGATTTTTTTTTTTTAATAGAGATGGAGTCTCCCTATGTTGCTCAGGCTGGTCTCAAACTCCTGGGTTGAAGTGATCCTCCTGCCTCAGCTTCTCAAAGTGCTGGGATTACAGGTATGAGCCACTGAGCCCAGTCCATTTCATATTTCAGTCAATACGTTTAGGTTATTTGTTAAACCCACATACTAGAGTTTTCTTTAGCCAACTTTCTTTGAGATATAATTTTCATATAATAAAATCAATAAACATATTTTAAGAGCAGTTTGAGTCTTGACAAATATATGTACCTGTGCAGCCAACTAACCAATCAAGATATAGAACATTATCATCATTCCACTAAGTTTCTTTGTGATACCTCAATACTTACCCACCTCACAAAATCACTGCTTTGATTTCTATCACTATAGATTAATTTTTTCCCTCTTCAAGAATTTTATAGACTCCTATGTCTAGTTTTTTTGTTTGTTTTTAATTTACACTGAAGGACTAATGTCTGCTTATTTTGCTCAGCATAGTTCTAAAAATCATTCATGTTATTTTATTAATAATGTATTCCTTTTAAATGCTGAGTGGTATTCCATTTATCCATGTAGGTAGACACTTCTATTCTTTCCAGATTGGGGCCATTACTAATAAAACTACTATAAAAATTAACATCAAGTTTTTGTGTAGGCATTTGCTTTCATTTTCCTTAAACAGAATTCTTGGGTAATATAATAAGTGCAGATATACCTTTACAACAAACTGTCAAACTGCTTTTCACTAATTAGAGTTTTAAAACAACATTTAACTAAAAACTGGATCATCCACCATTTGCATACTCTTTATCCTTGGGAGTTATGTTCCAAGACCTCCAGTGGATGCCTGAAACCTCAGATAGTAACAAACCCTATACATACTAGGTTTTTTCCTATACATACATAAAGAACTATGATAAAGTTTAATTTAATTGAGATTAAGTTAACCCAGCACAATATGTTTCCATCAATTGGAACACATTTCTGTTAAGAACTTCCACCCATAAATTTAATGCCTTTTCAATTGTAACTAAATATTTACCATGCATTCTGGCAGTAACTGTTACAATTTAAGGTGCGACAGTAACATTAGCATAAATTTCTTTTTCATTCTTCACAATTTCATGGATAGAAGATTGATTCTTAACACAGATCTTAGCAACTTCAGCATACGATTTTTTTTTCTTATTAAATTGAGAACTCTCATCTTTAGCTTAAAGGAGGAACTTTACAGCTACTTTTTGGCATATCTGAATTGTTAGCATTAATATCTAAATTTTCAGCATTACTACACTTAAGCTTAAGGGGCATTATTAAGTACAATAAGGGTTATTTGAAAACAAGCACTGTGATATCACCAACAGTCAATCTGACAACCAAGAAGGTTGCTAAGTGAACTACCAGGTAGGTGGTATATATAGTGCAGATACACTGGTCACATGTCCCTGGCAAGATGGAGCAGGACAGTGTGAGATTTCATCAAGCTACTCAGAATGGCATGCAATTTAAAAATTATAAGTTATTTCTGGAATTTTCCACTTAATGTTTTCAAACCACAGCTAACTGCAGGTAACTGAAATTGCCTTAAGCAAAACCACAGATAAGGGGTAACTACTACACCATAGTAGTTTGGCTTCACAGAGTCAGTGATTTAGACACAAAAAATGCAAAAGTAAATACAATGGTCTATAAACACTTATCCAAATATAATCACACTAATGTCCAGTTTTAGGCGTCAGTTTTTTTCTTTTTAAACAGTCTAGTACGGAAAAAGATATGTGACAAACTTTCAAATTATAAATTCTACCTCCTCTTCTCAAATTAGTCAAATTGATCAGGTATGTTGTAGGAGGGAGGAATGAAGGTTAAGACTTCTGCTTCAGGTCATAGTGGAATAAAAGAAATCAGGTTTACCCTCTCCCCTTAAGTATTAAAAAATGGACAAAATATATTAAACTATAGTTCCCAGACAACAGACACTGGGCAGCACAAGACAGTGATGTTTAGGAGAAAGAAAATAAGCAAGGTAACCCTACAAGTACTTTACATTTCCACGTCTCAGTGGTGAAAGGCAGGACCCAAACAAAGTCCATCAATCCTCCTAAGGTGAGGAGACAGTTTAGAGTTGGAGAGTCCAAGACAGCTAAAAGTTACAAATCAGAAAACCAGAAAGAAGGGAGGTGCTGAAGAGTCCTCTCAGGTCTTCGGCTAGGTACTGATCTGTGCATGTGTGTGATTAAACTACAGCCAGAAAAAGAACCACCAGAAAAAAATAGGACATTCTCAAAGTTCACACAGAACCAGCCAGAGTGGAAAGACCACCTGATAGATAAGAGCACCAGGTAGAGTCCTTAGAAGGATAATACCTCAGTAATGAGGACAAATTACTCCTAAACTAAAAGCTATTCTGAAACCACTCTAACAAAGATTAGGTCAAAAGGATTAAACTATTTCCAAAAAAACTGCCAACCAGACTAAAGCCAAAAAGCATTTAAAAGAACACACAAAAAAGTCCAACATCCACCTATGTAAATCACAATGTCTGTCATTCAATAGTAACAGAGATGTAAAGAAGCAGAAAAATACAATGCATAATGAGAAGAAAAATTAATCAACTGTCACAATATAAAAATGTTACAGATGGTAGCATTATAACACAAGGATGATAAAATAGCTGTTATAAATATCCTATAGTTATACCTTATTATACTGTGATTTGCTTTATTACATTTTGCAAATATTGCATTTTTTACAAATTGAAGGTTTGTAGCAACCCTAATGTCAAGCAAGTCAATTGGCACCATTTTCCAACAATGTGCTCACTGTGTATCTCTGTATCACATTATACTAATTCTTGCAATATTTCTTTTTTTTCTTTTTGAGACGGAGTTTCACTCTCATCACCTAAGCTGGAATGCAATGCTGCGATCTTGCCTCACTGTAAACCTCTGCCTCCCGGTTGATTTCAAGCAATTCTCCTGCCTCAGTCTCTCGAGTAGCTGGAATTACAGGTGCCCATCAGCATGACTGGTTACATTTTCTGGTAATTTTAATAGAGATACAGTTTTACCATGTTGGTCAGGCTGGTCTCGAACTCCTATTCTCAGGTGATTTGCCTGCTCCAGCCTCCCAAAGTTCTGGAATTACAGGGGTAAACTACCACACCCAGCCAATTCTTGCAATATTTCAAACTATTTCATTATCATTGCTATTTGTTATGGTGATCTGTGATCAGTGATTTTTGTTGTTACTATTGTAACAAGAACAACTACTATTGTGGCTGTTTTGAGGTAGCTCAAAGAAATTCCAGATAACACAGCGGAGGGATTCAGAATTTTATTAGAAACCTAACAATGTATCTTAAGGAACTAGAAAAGCTAGAGCAAACCAAATCCAAAATTAGTAAAAGAAAAGAAACCCAAAAATTAGCTGGGCATGGTGGCATGTGCCTGTAGTCCCAGCTACTCAGGAGGCTGATGTGAGAAGATGGCCTGAGCCTGGGAGGCCAAGGCTACAATGAGCCATGTTCATGCCAATGTACTGCAGCCTGGGTGACAAAGTGAGACCATGTCTCAACCAAAAAAAAAAAGAAAAAGAAAAGAGCACAAATAAATGAAATCGAAGCAAAGAAAACAATATAAAAGATCAACAAAACAAAATGGTTTTTTAAAAAGAAAAACAAAATTGAGAAACCTTTAGCCAGACTAAGAATAAAAGACAAAAGACCCAAATAAATAAAATCTAAGATGAAAAGGAGACATTACAACTGATACTACACAAATTCAAAAGATTGTTGGTGGTCACTATGTGCAACTGTGTGCCAAGGAAATGGATAAATTTCTAGACACATACAACCTACCAAGATTGAACCATGAAGAAATACAAAACCTGAACAGACCAACAGCAAGTTACAATGGAATAAAACATTTAATTATGGAGCTATAATTAAAAGTCTCTCAGTAAAGAACAGCCCAGGACCTGATGGCTTCACTGCTGTATTCTATCAAACATTTAAAGAAGCACTGAACTGACACCAATCCTACTCAAATTACTTTCAAAAACAGAAGAGGGAATACTAATGAATCACTCTACGAGGCCAGTATTACCCTGATACCCAAACAAGACAGAGACATATCAAAAAAAAAAAAAGTGGGGGGGGGGGGTAAAATACAGGCCAATATTCCTAACAAATAAGGATGCAAAAATCCTCAACAAAATATTAGCAAACTAGATTCAACAATACATTGAAAAGATAATTCATCATGACCAATTGAGACTTATCCCTGGAATGTTATGTCTATTTCAATGTATGCAAATCAATCAATGTGATACATCATCTCAATAGAGAGAAAGACAAAAACTGTATGACAATTTCAACTGATGCTGAAAAAACATTTGAAAAAATTAAACATCCTTCCATGATAAAAGCCCTAAAAAAACTGGGGACAGAAGGAACATACCTCAAAATAGTAAAAGCCATACACCACAGACCCACAGTATCATACTTAATGGGAAAAAATTGAAAGCCTTTCTTCCAAATTCTGGAACAAAACAAGGCTGCCAATTTTCACCACTGTTATTCAACATAACACTGCAAGTCCTAGCTAGAACAATCAGATAAGAGAAGAAAATAAAGGATATCCAAATTGGAAAAGAAGAAATCAAATTATTCTTGTTTGCAAATGAGATAATCTTATATTTGGAAGAGTTCAAATACTCTACCAAAAAAACTATTAAAAATGATAAACAAATTCAGTAAAGTTGCAGGATAAAAAATCAACAGACAAAAATCAGTAACATTTCTACATGCCACCACTGAACAATCTGAAAAATTAAAAAAAAAAAAAAATCCCACTTGTAACAGTCACAAATAAAATTAAATACCTAGGAATTAAGCAAAGAAGTAAAAGATCTTATTTTATTTGAAACAATACAAACTGTAAAACACTGATAAAAGAAACTGAAGAGGACACCAAAAAAATGAAAAATATTCCATGTTCATGGATTGAATAGAATCAACATTGTTAAAATGTCCATACTACCCTAAGCAATCTACAGATTCAATGCAAACCCTATCAAAATAGCAACAACATTCTTCACAGAAATAGAAAAGACAATCCTAAAATTTATATGCATTAAAAAAGATTGAGAATAGCCAAAGCCATTTTGAGCAAAAAGAACAAAACTGGAGACATTACATTATGTGACTTCAAATTACACTACAGAGCTATAATAACCAAAAACAGCATGGTAGTGGCATAAACACAGACACACAGACCAATGGAATAGAACAGAGAACCCAGAAATAAATCTATACATCTACTGGATAATCTGTCATTTTTTTTTAACTTTTTTTTCTTTCTTTTTGTTTTTTTAGACAGAGTCTTGCACTGTTGCCCAGGCTATAGTGCAGTGGCACAATATTGGCTCACTGCAATGTCCGCCTCCTGGGTTCAAGCAATTCTCCTGCTCAGCCTCCCGAGTAGCTGGGACTACAGGTGTGCACTAGCACGCCCAGCTGATTTTTTTATATTTTTAGTAGAGACGGGGTTTCACCATGCTAGCCAGGATGGTCTCAATCTCCTGACCTCCTGATCCACCCGCCCCGGCCTCCCAAAATGCTGGGATTACAGACGTGAGCCACTGTGCCTGGCCTAATCTGTCATTTTTGACAAAGGTGTCAAGAACATATGTTTGGGAAAAGACAGTCTCTTCAATAAATGATACTGGGAAAACTGGGTTATCATATGCAGAAGAATAAAACTAGACCCCTATCTCTCACCATGTACAAAAATCAAATCAAAATGGATTCAAGACTTAACTCTAATACCTCAAACTATGTAACTACTAAAAGAAAACACTGAGGAAACTCTCCAAGACACTGGACTGTGCAAAGAGTTCTCTTTTTTTTTTTTTTTTGAGACGGAGTTTCGCTCTTGTTACCCAGGCTGGAGTGCAATGGCGCGATCTCGGCTCACCGTAACCTCCGCCTCCTGGGTTCAGGCAATTCTCCTGCCTCAGCCTCCTGAGTAGCTGGGATTACAGGCACGTGCCACCATGCCCAGCTAATTTTTTGTAGTTTTAGTAGAGATGGGGTTTCACCGTGTTGACCAGGATGGTCTCGATCTCTTGACCTCGTGATCCACCCACCTCGGCCTCCCAAAGTGCTGGGATTACAGGCGTGAGCCACCACGCCCGGCCAAGAGTTCTTGAGTAATACCTCACGAGCACAGGCAGCCACAGCACAAATGAACAAATGAGATCACATCAAGTTAAAAATGTTTTGCACAGCAAAAAACAAAACAAAACAAAACAAAAAAACAAAATGGGAGAAAATATGTGCAAACTACCTGTCTGACAAGGGATTATATTAGATTAATATAATAACCAGAATACATAAAGAGCTCAAGCTTATATATCCACAGGTATAAATCTAATAATACAATTTAAAAATGGGTAAAAGATTTGAATAGGCATTTCTCAAAAGACATACAAATGGCAAACAGGCATATTCAAAGGTGGTCAACATTTGAGAGAAATGCAAATCAAAACTACAATGAAATATCATCTTGACCTAGTTAAAATGACTTATCAAACAGACAGGCAATATCAAATGCTGAAAAGGATATGGGGAAAAGGGAATCATTGTACATTGTTGGTGGTAATGTAAATTAATACAACCACTATGGAGAACAGTTTGGAGGTTCCTCAAAAAACTAAAAATAGAGCTACCATATGATCCAGCAATCCCAGTGCTAGGTATATACCCAAAAGAAATGCAATCAGAATATCAAAGAAATATACACTCCCATGTTTATTGCACCACTATTCACAGTAGCCAAGCTTTGGAAGCAACCTGTGTCCATCAACAGACAAGTGGATAAAGAAAATGTGGTTCACGGGAGGTGGAGGCTGTGGTGAGCCAAGATCGCACCGCTGCACTCCAGCCTGGGAGACACAGTGAGACTCCATGTCAAAAAAAAAAAAGGAAGCACAGAATATGTAGTTCATATACACAATGGATTATTCATCCATAAAAAGGAATGAGATCCTGTCATTTGCAACAATATGGATGGTAATGGAGATCATTATGTTAAGTAAATGGCCAGAGCACAGAAAAATATCACGTTCTCACTTATTTGTAGAGCTAAAAATTAAAACAATTGAAATCATGGCTATAGAGAGTAGAAACATGGTTACCTAAGGGTGGGAAGGATAGTAGTGGGGCAGGGAGAAAGCGGGGATGGTTAATAGATTTGAAAAAATAGAAACAATGAATAAAGGCCAGGCGCAGTGCCTCACACCTGTAATCCCAGCACTTTGGGAGGTCAAGGCAGGCGGATCACAAGGTAAGGAGTTCGAGACCAGCCTGGCCAATAATGGTGAAACCCCATCTCTAATAATAACACAAAAATTAGCCAGGCATGGTGGTGTGCACCTGTAGTCCCAGCTACTTGGGAGGCTGAAGCAGGAGAATCACTTGAACCCAAGAGGCAAAGTTTGCAGTGAGCTGAAATTGCGCCACTGCGCTCCAGCCTAGGCGACAGAGTGAAACTCCATCTCGAAAAAAAAAAAAATAGAATGAATAAAACCTAGTATTTGATAGCACAACAGGGTGACTATACTCAATAATAATGTAATAGTACATTTAAAAATAACCATGTAGCCATAAAAAGGAACAAAGGCGGAAACAAAACCAGGAACCACTGATGGAGCCAGAGGCTATTATCTTCTGCAAACTAGCACAGGAACAGAAAACCAAATGTTCTCACTTGTAAGTGAGAGCTAAATGATGAGAATTTCTGAACACAAACAAGGAAACAACAGACACTGGGGTCTATGTAAGGGTAAAGGGTGGGAGGAGGAAGAGGAGCAGAAAAGATAACTATTAGATACTGGGCTTAATTCTTGGGTGATAAAATAATCTGTAACAAACCCCCATGACATGAGTTTGCCTATGTAACAAGCCTTCACATGTACCCTGGAACCTAAAATAAAACTTGGAAAACAAAAAGAAAAATGAGAATATATAAATAACTAAAGGATTATAATTGGATTGTTTATAACACAAAGAATAAATGCCCTCAAAAGGATGGATACCCCATTTACCATGATATGCACTGCATGCTCTGTATCAAAGTATCTCATTTATCTCATAAATATATTTATCTACTATGTACCCACAAAAATTAAAAACGAAATTTTAAAAAAGCCAAAATAGGCCAAAATCTTCGTCTCCGGAGCTAGTTAGGCAGGTGGAGAATGTAATGGAAAAATTCTTGAAGGAAATTAAAAGTGCTATTCAATGAACACACAAATGAAAAGAAAGCAAAACAGTATTATTGCTGAGGAGGTGTGAGTGATCTAGATAAAACACCAAACCAGCCAAAACATTTGCGTAAGCCAAAGCCTAGTCCACAGCAAAGCCCTAACTCTCTTCAATTCTATGAAGGCTGAGAGAGGTGAAGAAGTTACAGAAGAAAAGCTGGAAGCTAGGAAAGATTGGTTCATAAAGTTTAAGGAAAAAAGCTGTTTACACACAAAAGTACAAGGTAAGGCAGCAAGTGTTGGTGGGGAAGCTACAGCAAGTTATCCAGAAGATACACTAAGATCATTGATGAAGGCAGCTACTCTAAACAACAGATTTTCAATGTAGACAAAACAACCTTCTACTGGGAAAAAATGCCATCTAGGACTTTCTAAGCAAGGGAGAACTCAATGCCTGGCTTCAAAGGACAGGCTCTCTTCTTAGAGGCTAATGTAACTGGTGACTTTAAGTTGAAGCCAATGCTCACGGACCATTCTGAAAATCCTAGGGCCCTTAAGAATCATTCTAAATCTACTCTGCCTGTGCCCAAAAAAGCCTGGATGACAGGACATCCGTTTACAGCACGGTTAAATGAATATTTTAAGACTACTGATGAGTTCTGCCCAGGAAAAAAAAAGATTACTTTCAAAGTTGTACTGCTTACTAATGATGGACCTAGTTTCAAAGAGCTCTGATGGAGATGTACAAAAAGATGAATGTTGTTTTGATGCCTTCCAACACAATATTCATTCTGTAGCCTGTGGATCAGGAAGTAATTTGACTTTCAAGTCTTTTTTTTTTTCATTTTGAGACAGGGTCTGGCTCTGTTGTCTAGGCTGGAGTGCAGTGGCGTGATCATGGCTCACTACAACCTCTGACTCTCAGGCTCAAGCAATGCTCCCACCTCAGCCTCTCAAGTAGCTGGGACTACAGGTGTGCACCACCACACCCAGCTAATTTTTTATATACATATTTTTTGTAGAGACAGGGTTTCACTGTGTTGCTCAGTCTGGTACCCTGGGCTCAAATGATTCACCTACCTCAGCCTCCCAAAATGTGAGGATTACAGGCATGAGCCACCATGCCCAGTCTCAACTCTTAATACTAAAGAAATACATTTTGAAAGGCTGTAGCTGCCACAGATTGTAATTCCTCTACTGGATCTGGGCAATGCAAGTTGAAGACCTTTTGGAAAGGATTCACCATTTCAGATGTCATTAAGAACATTTGCGGCCAGGCGCAGTGGCACATGCCTATGATCCCAGCACTTTGCGAGGCTGAGGCGGGTGGATCACCTGAGGTCAGGAGTTTGAGACCAGCCTGGCCAACATGGTGAAACCCCGTTTCTACTAAAAATACAAAAAAAATTAGCTAGGTGTGGTGGCACACACCTGTAATTCCAGCTACTCAGGAGGCTGAGGCAGGAGAATAGCCTGAACCTGGGAGGTAAAGGTGGCAGTGAGCCGAGACTGCACAACTGCACTCCAGCCTAGCTGACAGAGTGAGCTCTGTCTTTAAAAAAAAAAAGCTCAATTCATGGGAAAAGGTCAAAATATCAACCTTAACAGGAGTTTGGAAGAAGTGGATTCCAACCCACATGGATGTCTTGGAAGGGTTCAAGACCTCAGGAGAGGTAAATTAAGATGTGGTGAAAATAGCAAGAGAAACAGAATTAGAAGTAGAGCCTTAATTGCTGCAATCTTATGATAAAACTTGAATGGATGAAGAATTGCTTCTTACGGATGAGCAAAGAAATCAGTTTCCTTCAATGGAATCTACTCCTGGTGAAGAAGTGAAGACTGTTAAAATGACAACAAAGGATTTAGAATATTACACAAACTTAATTGATAAAGCAGCAGCAGCTTTTGAGAGGACTGACTCCAATTTTGGAAGAAGTTCTATTTCTCTGTAGCATCGGATAAATGTTACAGAGAAATCTTTCATGAAAAGAAGAGTCCGTTTATGTGGCAAACTTCATTACTGCCTTCTTTTAAGAAATTTCCATAGCCACCCCAATCTTCAGTTACCACCACCCTGACCTGTCAGCAGCCATCAACAGTGAGACAAAATGCTTCACCAGCAAAAAGACAATGACTTGCTAAAAGCTCAGATGACTGTTAGAATTTTGTAGCAATAAACTATTTTTAATTAAAGTATATATGTTGTTTTTCAGACATAATAGTATTGCACACTTTATAGACTACAGTATAGTGTAAACATAACTCTATAGGCACTGGCAAATAAAAAAAAAATCATGTGACTGGCTTTATTGTGATATTCACTTCATTGCAGTAGTCTGGAACCAAACCCACAATATTTCCAAGGTACACCTCTTGTGTGTATATACTCAGCAAAGCAGAAGTGAGCATGAACATAATGAGGATAAAAATGTAACAAATCAAAATGTAACAAATGAAAAATACAATTTCTAAAATGAAAAACACACAACATAGAGTGATGGGACTGACAGCAGAGTATATTCTGCAGAAGAAAAAAACTCAGTGAACTTGAAAATGCATTAGAAAAACTACACAAAATGAAATACATAAAGAAGAGACCAAAAAAAAAAAAAAAAAAAGAGAGGGAGGGAGAGAGTGAGAGCATCTAAATGAGCTATAGGACATAGACGCTATCAAACAACATACATTTAACTAACATCTCAAAAGAAAGGGGGATGGGAGCAGAACAAACAGAAGAAGAAACAAAGGCTAAAATTTTTCTAAAGTTTATAGAAAACCATAAATGCAAAGATACATTAGGCTTAACAAACCCCAAAGAGAAAGAACATGAAGAAAACCATAAGAAAGCATATCATAATCAACCTGAGGAGTATCAGAGATTGAAAAATTCTTAAAAGCACTCAAAAGAAAAAGAATTCACTGCCAACAGACTAGTATTAATACAACAAGAAATGTTTAAAGAACCTTCTTAAGGCAGAAGAAAAGTGATACCACATGGAAATTTGCAGTAGTAAAGAGAGCACTGGTAGGCCATGGTGTGTTACCTGGCAGCAGAGATTAACAAAATATCCCCACTGGATACTCCTAATCGACCACTAATAAGAAGCAAGAAGCTGGGTGACTATGCACATGTTACTTTTGAACATATTTGGAAAACTAAAAAATATAATGAGATTGGCTGGTTGCTTCTAATGTCACTAAACAAAGTGGAAAAAGAAAAGGATGAACTCAGAGATTTGAATACCCACCTTAAGCACCACATAAATGACCAAAAGCTTCTGTGCACTTTGAAGACCCTCATCTTCTATAGTAGCAGCATGTGACTGCCATCTCATTCTGTGACTGGTTGAACTACAACAAATTTGAACTCCCAGCCTTGCAAGGTGTTTACTGTTTTTTTTTTTTCCCATTTATTTATTTTATTGCATTTTAGGTTTTGGGGTACATGTGAAGAACATGCAAAATTGTTGCATAGGAACACACCTGGCAGTGTGATCTGCTGCCTTCCTCCCCATCACCTACATCTGGCATTTCTCCCCCTGCTATCCCTCCCCAGCTTCCCACCCCCCACCGTCCCTCCCCTATTTCCCCCCAACTGACCCCAGTGTGTAGTGCTCCCCTTCCTGTGTCCATGTGCTCTCATTGTTCAACACCTGCCTATGAGTGAGAACATGCGGTGTTTGATCTTCTGCTCTTCTGTCAGTTTGCTGAGAATGATGGTTTCCAGGTTCATCCATGTCCCTACAAAGGACACAAACTCATCATTTTTGATGGCTGCATAATATTCCATGGTGTATATGTGCCCCATTTTCCCTATCCAGTCTATCGTCGATGGGCATTTGGGTTGGTTCCAGGTCTTTGCTATTGTAAACAGTGCTGCAATGAACATTTGTGTGCACGTGTCCTTATAGTAGAACGATTTGTAATCCTTTGGATATATACCCAGTAATGGGATTGCTGGGTCAAATGGAATTTCTATTTCTAGGTCCTTGAGGAATCGCCACACTGTCTTCCACAATGGTTGAACTAATTTACACTCCCACCAACAGTGTAAAAGTGTTCCTATTTCTCCACATCCTCTCCAGCATCTGTTGTCTCCAGCTTTTTTAATGATCGCCATTCTAATTGGCGTGAGATGGTATCTCAATGTAGTTTTGATTTGCATTTCTCTGATGACCAGTGATGATGAGCATTTTTTTATGTTTGTTGGCCTCACGTATGTCTTCTTTTGTAAAGTGTCTGTTCGTATCCTTTGCCCACTTTTGAATGGGCTTGTTAGTTTTTTTCTTGTAAATCTGTTTTAGTTCTTTGTAAATTTTGGATATCAGCCCTTTGTCAGATGGGTAAGCTGCAAAAATTTTTTCCCATTCTGTTGGTTGCCGATTCACTCTAATGATTGTTTCTTTTGCTGTGCAGAAGCTGTGGAGTTTGATTAGGTCCCATTTGTCTATTTTGGCTTTTGTTGTCAATGCTTTTGGTGTTTTGGTCATGAAGTCCTTGCCTACACCTACGTCCTGAATGGTTTTGCCTAGATTTTCTTTTAGCGTTTTTATGGTGTTAGGTCTTATGTTTAAGTCTTTAATCCATCTGGAGTTAATTTTAGTGTAAGGTATCAGGAAGGGGTCCAGATTCTGCTTTCTGCACATGGCTAGCCAGCTTTCCCAACACCATTTATTGAACAGGGAATCCTTTCCCCATTGCTTGTTTTTGTCTGGTTTGTCAAAGATCAGATGGTTGTAGATATGTTGTGTTGCCTCCGAGACCTCTGTTCTGTTCCATTGGTCTATATCTCTGTTTTGGTACCAGTACCATGCTGTTTTGATTACTGTAGCCTTGTAGTATAGTTTGAAGTCTGGTAGTGTGATACCCCCCGCTTTGTTCTTTTTGCTTAGAATTGACTTGGCTATGCGGGCTCTCTTTTGGTTCCATATGAAGTTTAAGGTGGTTTTTTCCAGTTCTGCGAAGAAGGTCATTGGTAGCTTGATGGGGATAGCATTGAATGTTTACTGTTAAAGTGAGGGCAATGATTGGAAAATAATGGGATCCTGAAAGTTGAGATGGGGATACACGGGAAGACCTTGATGAAGCTGGGGACACTGAGCCTCTAAACTATCCTGAATTGTCTTTGCCAGTGGAAGAGGTCTCTCCACGCCATCTGAAGGAGATCAACCCTGCATTGCCTAAGGAAATGGTAATGGCCTCCCCTGAGGCAGCTGGCCTGCAAGACAATGATGACTCTCCACAGAATCTACCCTTCCTACCCTTTCATTTCTGGGCCTATGAATAAACTTAATACTCAGCAGGCTACTAAAGGTGAGGTACAAAGTGAGACCCATGAGGAGGCATAATATACTCCAAAAGAACTATTTGAGTTTTTAAATTTATACACATAGAAATCTGGGGAACAAGTAATGGAATGAACACTAAGAGTGTAAGATAATGACGGAAAGAACAAGGACTGATGTAAGATGAAGTTGGATCAGGATACATTTATATGGGCTCCCTAAGCAGAGATGCTGTATTTAATCTACAGCCCAGGGAATTATAAAGGGGCTCTAATAGTTTGGTGGGTTGACTGGCTAAAACATGCACCAAAAGGTAACCCACAGTGAGTGAGCTGGAAATGTCCGATCTGCTTTGACTTAACAGAGAGGAAGGAATTCAAAGGCTTAGGGAGATGGGAATGTCAGAATAGGTTTGTCATTTAAAACCTACTCACCCATACAGGGAGCATATCCAGAAAACATACTTATCTCTTTTTAAAATTTATTTTTAACTTTTAATAAAATTTTCATGGACACAGCAGCTCCCTATGTTGCCCAGACTGGTCTCAAACTCCTAGGCTCAAATGATCCTCCCATATCAGCCTCCCAAAGTGCTAGGATTACATGCATAAGCCATTGTACCCCATACAGATGACATATTTTTCTCTGCAATTGTGACAAATAAAATTGTGATGGGAGACCCAGCATCCTTGAAGAACTCCGTGATCGCTTTTTTGTAGGTCACACCTTCCAGTGGGAATTGTGGTCATTGAACTGAGAAACCTAAATGCAATGGGAATAATTAGATTCTGGGCTGGCAGGGACCAAGTGGCAGCACTTCACCACCAAAGCAAGGCGAGCATAATTACCATAATGAACAGCAGAGTCAAAGCAGCAATCAGAATAGTATGATTTGCACAGACCTTTTGTGTTGGCTAGTTGATACGATATTGCCAGAAGTGAAAAAAGAATCTATACAAGCAGAAAAGTTCTAGGTCAAGAGAACAAAAGTCTATCCT
This sequence comes from Sapajus apella, assembly GCF_009761245.1. NCBI lineage: Eukaryota > Metazoa > Chordata > Mammalia > Primates > Cebidae > Sapajus > Sapajus apella. The sequence continues at coordinate 1,338,344 of NW_022436998.1, forward strand.
GAATCATAAAGACCAATGGCCCCTCAGTCACTTTCCAGATTTGAGCCAGTTTACAGACCCAGAATCCTTTGAATGCAGAAGATGATGGGTCCCCATCATGGAGAGGACTCCAGTACACTATCAAAAATTTATACTGTTAATCTTTCTCCCAGTCTTTCCCAAAGGGGCTTACAGCCTTTTACCAGGGTAACTATTAGGTAAAAGAAAATAATCAGATTGTTCAGAGGTTACTGGATATCGGCTCTAATCTGACACTAAGTCCAGGAGACCCAAAATGTTACCATTGTTCAGAGTCAAAGTAGAGGTATGTAGAGGTCAGGTGATTAGTGGAGTTTTAGCTTAAGTCTGTCTTACTGTGGGCCCAGTGGATCCCCAAGCCCATTCTGTGGTTAGCACAAGGTCAGCATGAAAATGAAGTTTCTTGCTAAATATGGTGAAAGATATGAATCCTTATCTGTGATGCATGGAGACACCATACTAGCTCTGAACTACTTAATTTGGGCTACTTACATACTTAAATTCTTGCATATTTAGGCCACTATTTGGGGAGTCTCTTATGTTGAATGTAACTGCTTAATCACATACCAGTTAATCAATGATGATGCTCTAAAGGTCAAGAGCTATCACAAACTCCAACCACATTTAAAATCCATGGAGTTCAGTCCTTACATCCAGAGCCATTGAATCTTATAATTGCTAGTATTGCTACACATACTGAGTTAAATCTTACAAATCAATTCTGTCCAAAGCTGCTTTCTACCTAAGTCTTAGGACCAACTATTAACTCCAAAATCCTAGCCTTAAATCTCTCTTATTTCTTTTCACAAGCCATTCTGCTTGCCTCTATGGATTTCTGTTAAAGAATAATGGATTTAACTATTCCTAAATTTCAGATAAAGTGCTTCCTAGAATTACAGAGAATTGTGAAGATAAAAGTAATGATGGATTCCATATAGTTCCATGCAAAATAATTACAATATCCCCTTTCATTATGTTATTATGTTTTTTTAAAAAAGAAAAACTTTATTTACTGTAAAGAAAATAAGACCATAGGAAAAAATAGAAGCTAAATATAAATCTAGTTTTCAGGAAATAGTGATACTGGACTCTGGGTAATATTATTTTTTCTTTTGCTTCTACATCCCAGGACAGTACATACTTTTCTGGAATTACTAATCTTTTGAACCTATATTCTCTTCTTTTGCTTTTCTAGTCCTTTTAATAATCTTGCAATAAATTATTAAAGTTCCTCTGTTTGAAATTACCACATTGATTTGTTTTTCTGATTGGACTCTGAGCCCTTAAGATACAGAAAATTCCTTGATTGATAGTTGTATTTAATTTACCTTTAAAAATTTTCATTTTACCAGTTTAGAAATAGCTTAATTAAAACTACATTTCCAGTTTTGTTTTGTTTTGTTTTATTTTGAGATGGAGTCTCATTCTTGTCACCGGGCTGGAGTGCAGTGACGCGATTTCGGCTCACCACAACCTCCACCTCCTGGGTTCAAGCAATTCTCCTGCCTCAGCCTCCCAAGTAGCTGGGACTACAGTTGCGCACCACCATGCCCGGCTAATTTTTGTAGTTTTAGTAAAGATGAGGTTTCATCATGTTGGCCAGGATAGTTTTGATCTCTTGACCTCATGATCTGCCCGCCTCAGCCTCCCAAAGTGCTGGAATTACAGACATGAGCCACCACGCCTGTCCTACATTTCCAGTTTTTTAACTACAAATCCTGCCTTTAAGATTTCTAACCACCTATTGGCTTTCACCAAATAGGCCTGATCCTTCTCTTCACATAAGATGAAATGTTGCTGGTGTAAAGCTTAATCCCTTTTGCAATTGCAATCTCTGTTATCTTATTTTATTTTATTTTTTTTGAGGCAGGGTCTCACTCTGTCACCCAGGCTGGAGTGCAGTGGTGCAATCACAGCTCACGGTAATCTCAAACCCCTGGGCTCGAGAAATCCTTCCAAGTAGGCTAGGACTACAGTTATGTGCCACCACAACCCGGCTTATTTTTGGTAGAGACAGGGTCTCACTATTTTGTACAGGCTGTTCTTGAACTCCTGGCCTCAAGAATCCTCCTGCTTCAGCCTCCCAAAGCACTGGGATTATAGATGTGGGCCACCACGCTTAGCTCCTCTGTTGTTTCTTTTCTACAAGTCATAGCAAATGATTTGCTGGGCACAGTTTAGGAAACCTAGTCTTCTGTTTACTAAGGTGAAATCTGCAGATCTAAATAGACCTCTTTTTCTGCACAACCTCACATCCCACATCTGGACCTCCCACATGGTCTAGATCCCTGGTCCCCAACCTTTATGGCACCAGGGACCAGATTCATGGAAGACAATTTTCCCATGGACTGTGATGGGAGGATGATTTCAGGACAATTCAGGTGCATTACATTTATCATGTACTTTATATTATTACATTGCAATATGTAATAATTATATTAACTCATCATGATGTAGAATCAGTGGGAGCCCTGAGCTCATTTTCCTGCAACTAGATAGTCCCATCTGGGGGTGATGGGAAAAGGTGACAGACCATTGCATTAGATTCACATAAGGAGCACACAACCTAGATCCCTCACATACATAATTCACAATAGGGTTCATGCCCTTATGTGAATCTAAGGCTGCCACTGACCAGACAGGAGACAAAGCTCAGGGAGTGACTGTAAATATTGATGAAGCTTTGCCTGCTAACTCACTCACTTACCACTCACCTCCTCCTGTGCAGCCCAGTTCCTATCCAGAAGCAGTCTGTGGCCTGGGGTTTGGAGAATCCTGCTGTAGAGTAATTTCTATCTTCTTTCAGATGCCACCTCATAGTTGAAGTAGTGGCATTACCCGTAGGTAAGACACAAAAGCAGAACAGGACTCTTGAACCTGCCTGCATCCATAAAGAGAAGAAACCTAAGATTGCTCAGGTCTCTGTTCTAGCTTCTTGAGCTATGTTAGCTGACCCAAGTCTGCTAGAAGAGCATTCTGAGGAAGATAAAGTACAAAGTTCCACTTTAGTACTCACGTTGTACCCATGTATTCCCAAGTGAACTTTTCTTCCCCTCATCTGGTTTTATACTTAATAAAATTGAAGGTTTCATTCTCTTCTGTTCTCCATTATTTATTTTTCAATTGGTTGAAGTAGAAGAAGAAGAAATAAGTGATTCAACACCCCCATACTCCAACACCATGAAAAAACTTTGTTGGTCTCAGTTACATAACCATACTAGAGACCAAATTCAGTCTCTATATTAGAGATAGCAAACACACAGAAACAGAATGAAAGCTATTAACATTTATTATAATTAATATAACTTCAGATAGTTCAATAGAGTGAAAAGTACTTTTTTCAGCTGTTTATATATTTTTGTACACTCTGTTCTTTTCATAATGTTATCATGTCTACCATATTATTTCAAGCAAATTTCACTGAACATTATTTCAAGGAACTGTTTGTGTGTTACAAGAAAGGTACAAGATAAGTAGATACAACAAGGCTAAAGAAATCACCAAAGACTTGATAGAAAAGATAAAGCCTAATCCTTAAGGATTGAGTAAGTAAGAAGTAAAAATAAGGTAAAAGCCTTCTGAGAGATGGGAATAACAGGAGCAAAGGCATGGAGGCAGAACCTAAAGAGACAAGTATGATATAAAATAGTATGGTGTAAAGAAAGATTTGTCCCCAACACTGTCTAGAACAGAACTTTTTGAGTGATATGTTCATAAATGCTTTCTGGGAAGAAATTAACATTTCTGGGAAAAAGCATAAACCATTTTGGACAAATTTTAACAAGCTTAATCAAGCTCTTCTGGGAACTTAGTTATCTACACACTCAGCTGATAGTTGCAAAAGTCTAAAGATCTTTAACAAGTTATCCTTTTCTTGTTTATCTAACCACTCTTGTTTTCCCACAATATCTCCACCAAGAAAGGAGTCTTTGAATTGGCCTGGTTCATTTTCATCCCTGGCAGCAAGTCTGAAATGAAATTTCACATGTTCTCATAATAAATTTCTAAAAACCTTTTTTTAAACAGTGAAAAGACAAATATAAACATATTCATCAAATCCTAAATAAGGAATATTGGGACAATTCTTTAGTATAAGGGGATGTAAACAGAATAAAAGAATAACGTACTTATAGGTCCAGCTTTTTTTCTTTTGCAATGTCCAAAAAATATTCTACACCCTTCTATTAGGCTCCAGACTATTATTATGTTCATCAGGACAATGGGTAGAAAAAGGTCCAGTTCAGGAAAATGACAAGAAACGCTAGGAAGTTTTACATTAAAAAAAAAAAAGAAAGAAAGAGAGAGAATTATTTAGCCAGGTGCAAAGGTGCAATGGTGTGCACGGGTAGTCCTAGCTACTCAGGAGACGGAGGTGGAAGAATTGTTTGTGGCCAAGACTGCAGTAAGCTATGATCGTGCCACTGCACTCCAGCCTGGAATGTCAGAGCAAGACTCTCCCTCTAAGAATTAAAATAAATTAAAAAGAAAAAGAGGAACAGAGAGAGAATTCTAGTAAAAGAAAAATAATAGATCCAGTGAACCTAAAGAGGAGAAAAAGAGCTAAGAACCAAGTGATCTTGCTTTAGGATGTGTTTTGTTTAATAATAAATAAGACAATATTCTGATGTACAGCAGTGTCATGGGAAATATTGGGAATCACAGAGATGGGAAGAGAGCAATTTTTTTTTTTTTTTGAGACGGAGTTTCGCTCCTGTTACCCAGGCTGGAGTGCAATGGCACGATCTCGGCTCACCGCAACCTCCGCCTCCTGGGTTCAGGCAATTCTCCTGCCTCAGCCTCCTGAGTAGCTGGGATTACAGGCACGCGCCACCATGCCCAGCTAATGTTTTGTATTTTTAGTAGAGACGGGGTTTCACCATGTTGACCAGGATGGTCTCAATCTCTTGACCTCGTGATCCACCCGCCTCGGCCTCCCAAAGTGCTGGGATTACAGGCGTGAGCCACCGCGCCCGGCCAAGGGAAGAGAGCAATTTAAGATGTTTTGTTGAGCATTAAGAATGTATTCTTAGGCCGGGCATGGTGTATAATGCCTGTAATCCCAGCACTTTGGGAGGCCAAGGTGGGTGGATCATTTGAGGTCAGGAATTTGAGACCAGCCTGGCCAACAAGGCGAAACCCTGCATCTACTAAAAAAAAAAAAAAAAAAAAAAAATTAGCCAGGCATGGTGGCATGTGCCTGTAATCCCAGCTACTCAGGAGGCTGCACCAAGAAAATTGCTTGAACCCAGGAGGCGGAGGTTGCAGTGAGCTGAGATCACACCATTGCAGTCCAGCCTGGGCAACTGAGCAACACTCTATCTCAAAAATAACAATAAATAAAATAAAACAAAAATAAACAAATAAAGAAAAAAGAATGTATTCTTAATAATAATAGTAGGCTCCCAGGCAGGTCAACCCCCTCCACTCTTGGAGTGTACTCTTACTTCCTTAATAAAACTTTTGCTTACCTAAGTAGTTAATTGTACAAAGGGCAAAGACAAGCACATCTTAAATACATATTAAATGTCAAGAAAGGAAAAATAATTGCCCTATCATGTTAAGATGGGGGAGCAGAGAGTTGAAATAGAAACAGACATGAAGAACAAAGACTTTATGTTTCATATACTGACTCACAGAGACCTCTAGAAAATATGCATAAGTCTTAGACAACAACAATATATTCTCTACTAGGGCCAGCAGGGCATGCCTATAATCCTAGAAGGGGAGACTGAGACAGGAAGATCATTTGAGTTTGAGAACAGCCTGGGCAACACAGCAAGACCCTGTCTCTAAACAAACAAAAAACCCAAGAAAAATATATTCTCCCCAAATAGTTTTAGGATACACAACAGGGATTACATTTTGTATAAAATAAATCTTTTGTGTATCTAATTTCTCAATATCTTTTAAGTAAAATGGTGAACAAAATTAAATTTAAAATATAAACAGTGTTACTGATTATCACTAAAATACTTACGATGGTCGATCCTCAAGAATCAGGGCAGTGGTAGAAAGTGGCTCAAATTCAAAATTCTTACGTCTTGAAGACTGAGGTGGTGGTTTACAGGTCCTTCCTGTCCGTGCTTCATATTCCTAGAATAAATTTAAACATGCCTTATGCAGAAACTGTTCCAACATAGTTTGTATTATTAAATCTGTATCAGTAAGAATATTATGCTATAGTGCTCCCCTACAATATTGCATGTTCTTCACATGTACCCCAAAACCTAAAATGCAATAAAATAAATAAATGGGAGAATATTATGCTATAATGAGAGATACATACAATTCATAAAATAATTTGGTAAAAATATCTAGCAGACAAAAAAAATAAAATTGTTTTTGAGGGGGAGGTGGAGGGGAGCTGGAAGCAGTGGCTCATGCCTATAATTCCAACACTTGGGAGGCCAAGGCGGCAAAATTACTTGAGCTTACAAGTTCAAGGCCAGCCTGGGCAACAGAGGTATTCCTCACCTGTATTAAAAATAAAAATAAAAAAAGTGTTTTTTTAGCTGGGCACTGTGGCTCACACCTGTAATCCTAGCACTTTAGGAGGCCAAGGTGGGTGGATCACCTGGGGTCACGAGTTTGAGACCATCCTGGCCAATACAGTGAAACCTCATCTCTACTAAAAATACAAAAAATTAGCTAGTCATGGTGGTGGGCACCTGTAATCCCAGCTACTCAGGAGGCCGAGGCAGGAGAATCACTTGAACCTGGGAGGTGGAGGTTGCAGTAAGCCGATATTCCGCCACCGCACTCCAGCCTGGGCAACAACAGCGAAACTATGCCTCCAAAAAAAAAAAAAAAAAGTTTTTCTTTTCTCTGAAGCAACCTAAATTATAAATGTATATTACATACAAAGTATCAAAATGTAAGCAAAGGAAAGACAGAAATACACTAGATTAATTAGATAAAGTTTTAGGTAGACATTCTTGATTGCCTTCTATGATAACAGCTATTCAAGCTCATCTTTGAATAATCTACAAGTAGATAAACCTAGTTCCTAAACCTTCAGTCAGATCAGTTATGAAAATGTTGAGACAAGATATAGACAATGCCACTGTATTGCTCTGAATATTTCCGAAGGGTGACATTCAACCTCTAATGAAATAATAGTTTTGGATTTCAATCTACTATTACAAATAGATCTACTTACTCTAAATTTAAACAACACTTTGCTAACATATCTTATCCAAAAATACAGCCACAGACTGTCAAATATTTCACTAAAATTAAGAAACTTCCTATAGTATTTTTCTAACTCATCCAACCTGATAATCCTAATTTTAAAAAATTAATTTAATATATGGTAAACACATTTAAATTTCTTTATTCAAGTATTCTTTCATAAATGTTCCCAAACTTCTGAAATTTATTTATAGAAATTTGCCAAAGATCAATAACAAGTTTACCAGCTTGCAAGTTCCAGTAGCCACATTTTTCCTTTCTAAAAAATCAAGCTAGCATCTGATCATCTCTAGGTACTAGTTATGTTTTTCATTACATTCTCAAATATTACTCAATGATTTCATGAATTACGCAAGACCACTGGTGAAGAAGAGAAGACACTGATTTATATGAAGAAAACGAAATGCACTTAAAAAGTGGTCAGATATTTCACTGCTTAGTTGCTTAACAATTGCCTGTAATTCTTTTAATACTATTGTTACATCTTTTCCAACTTAAAGCCTCTTTCTCCTTACTCAATCAGCCAATTGTAAAATGAGACCTAATAGTACCATACCTCTTAAAAATTTGATGATCTTTTGGAAGCTTAACCTTAATTGAGATTTTTTTTTTTTTTCTTTTTTTTTGAGATGGAGTTTCGCTCTTGTTACCCAGGCTGGAGTGCAATGGTGCGATCTCGGCTCACCGCAACCTCCGTCTCCTGGGTTCAGGCAATTCTCCTGCCTCAGCCTCCTGAGTAGCTGGGATTACAGTCACGCGCCACCATGCCCAGCTAATTTTTTGTATTTTTAGTAGAGACGGGGTTTCACCTTGTTGACCAGGATGGTCTCGATCTCTTGACCTCGTGATCCACCCGCCTCGGCCTCCCAAAGTGCTGGGATTACAGGCTTGAGCCACCGCGCCCGGCCTGAGATATTATTTTTTAAAAACAACTTATGTTGTCTTAGAAACTTCAGCTTACTTTGTGGTTCCAGCCACTGTTTATAAAGTTTCATAATCATCTTTAGTTCTGCATCTCCCCTTCCATCTACTGTATCTATGCTCTGCTTATCTGAGAATTCCTTTGCATCACCAAATTGGGTTTTTAGAAACTTCTCCTCTCAAATTATTTAGGATTGTGTGCACTTATGTTTATTAACTGTCATCTCAAAGAACCATACAGCTGTTCACAATCAAAAACGATAATGTCACTCATTTCTTTTTGTCTTTTACAATTTTCTTTCCTAATATCTAGTATATATATCTAATCATGCTCAATGTTTCTTTTCTTCATTACAAACGCCAATGTAATAAATCCCTTTTCTGTTCATGTTTTTCTTACTAAAAATTATAGAAAAATAGGAAATTTGTTAAAATTTAAATGGTGTTTTGTTTTCCTACAAGGTAACCTGGTTTCACTACCAAACAGAATACCAAGAATATTACCCAATAAAGCATTTTCCATGCAAACAAAGGCTAAGCACATAAACAGCAAAATCAAACTTTTAAACCAATATATTAATAACAACTAACATTGACAGACACTATGTATCATGCACTGTTAGGCCTCTCCCACTGGAGAAAAACTGAGACACAAAGATGTATACTCACTTGCTGAAAGTCATTAGCAGCAGGCAGTCCAGCTCTACAGCCTGATTTTTAATGATCTATTATCTTACTATATTAACAGGCAGCAAAGTCGCTATGTATGACACTTAAAAAATTGTTTTTGTAGAGATGGGATCTCCTTATGTTGCCAAGGCTGGCCTTGAACTCCTGGGCTCAAGCAATACTCCCACCCTGTTCCCAAAGTGTAATCCTTCCCAAAGGATTACAGGTATGAGCCACTGTGCCTGGGCTGATGAAAATTTAAAAGAATGAGATTCATAAAATCATTCAGTGAAAGGCTCGCTCATTGGGGTAGATCAGACTGACAATACCTGAATCCCTGATCCACTTAAATATCACAAAAGGAGACCCCCAGACAGCATATTTCTCGTATGATGCAATATGAACTATACACTACCATTCTTGAAATATTCTTGCCAAAAGAAAAATCAAAGTTAATGTAATTAATCCTGTAGAATTGTGTTCTCCAATATGGTGGCCAAGTTAGTAATGACCAAATAAGCTAATACATGTTTAAATATGCACAAAAATACCAAGGAATCTGAACTATTAAGAGGTTCTCTTTTGGAGAATAAGACTAGACGAAATGAAGGGCTTTTGGTTTACTTTATGAGGCCAGTGTTGATTGGCTTTGTAAACAACAAAAAATAAAGTATATTTTATGAGAGATCACTCATAGCCATGGTGGATAATTGACAAAGATCTTACTAAAGAGGTGGGATCAGAACTGGAGCAAAAATTATGGGTATTGATAGGCAGAAAAAATTAAAACAGGTCAGCAGGAACAAGCAAAGGCATGGATCAGGGAAACACATTAATCTCACTGAAGAGAAAAAATGATGATAAATAAGATTAGAAAGGTGTACGCTAAATTACAGGGCCTTTCATTGGCTAAAATATTTAGAGTTAATCATGAACAAAATGGAAAACCACTGAAAGTATGGATAAAGCCAAGTTTGAGGAAAACAGTCCTTTATAAAACATGAACTAAGTATACATTTAATATATAAAGCAACTCAAAATGAAGCAGCTGGAAAATCATTTATGTACCTAACATGAGGAATGAGCTTTTTTTTTTTTTTTGAGATATAGAGTCTCACTCCGTTGCCCAGGTTATAGTGCAGTGGTGCAATCTCAGCTCACTGCAATCTCCACCTCCAGGGTTCAAGCCATTCTCCTGCGTCAACCTCCCGAATAGTTGAGATTACAGGCATGCGCCACCATGACCAGCTAATTTCTGGATTTATTGTAGATATGGGATTTTACCATGTTGGCCAGGCTGGCTTCGAACTCCTGACCTCAGATGATCCACCCACCGTGGCCTCCCAAAGTGCTGGGATTACAGGTTTGAGCCACTACACCCAGCCTAGGAATGAGCTTTGTATAGAATCGTCATTCAAACATCATTCACATAAGAAAAGAAGTTGTATTCTAGCACTTCTCACATAGATACTTGTCATAAAAGTGCTGTAAATTTCTAGAGAGTAATAATAACAAAAGCTTTAAAACATTGTATGAGTTCATCTTTACCTGAAAATAGTATAGATTTCTATATCAAAATGACTTAAATATTTGCAGAACAAATTAAACATGCCATCCTAATGCAATCAGGATTACAAATTATATAGCAGTACTCCTGGATAAAAAATAAAAATAAAAAGTAAAAAAACAGACTTACAAATTATTTAGAGGCTAGGCACAGAGATTCATGCCTATAATCCCAGCACTTTGGGAGGCCGAGGCAGGCAGATCACTTGAGCCTAGGAGTTCAAGACCAGCCTGGGCAATATGGTGAAATCCTGTCTCTACAAAAAATACAAAAATTAGCCAAGTAGGGTGGCATGTACCTGTAGTCCACAGCTACTCAGGAGGCTGAGGTCAGAGGATCACTTGAGCCAGGTGATGGAGGCTGCAGTGGACCATAATCACGCCACTGCACTCCAGCCTGGGTGACAGAGTGAAACCTTGTCTCAAACATAATAATAATAATAAAATACTAACACCAGTACTTTCAAGATTAATCACAAGATTATAAGCTATTTATTAAGTTGTTCTTGATTATATATAACAGAAAACCCAACTCAAACAGGTTTAGGCAAATTTATGAGCTCTGAAAACTGAATATTCCATACAATCAGCTAACTTTGGACTCTGACCAAGAGGTTCACAGCATAAACATCAATAAGCAACTCTACTTCTCTACTGTTCTCTATATACATGTAAAACATATATATGTATATATATGTATGTATATATACCACCATATCTATATATGTGTGTATATATATCTATATACCACCACTTCTATATATATATATATATATATGCCACCATATTTATACATAGATATATATAGCATATATATAGATAGATATGGTGGTGTATACATATAGTGTATATATATAGATATGGTGGTATATATACACATATATATATTTTATATGTATATAGAGAACAGTAGAGAAGTAGAGTTGCTGATTATATATACACATATATAGAGACACACATCTATATATACATATCTATATATATCTCATATATATCTATATATCTCTCTCATATATATGTATGTAGATAGATAGATAGATAGATAGATAGATAGATAGATAGACAGATTTTTTTTTTTTTGAGACAGAGTCTCATTCTGTTGCCCAGGCTGGAGTGCAGTGGTGCTATCTCAGCTCACTGCAACCTCCGCCTCCCAGGTTCAAGCAATTTCCTGCCTCAGCCTCCTGAGTAACCAGGACTACAAGTGCCTGCCACCACACCTGGCTAATTTTTGAATTGCTTTGAATGAATATATGAAAAAAAGATGAAAGATCTAATATCAATCATCTAAGCTTCCACCTTAAGAAACAAGAAAATTAGGGCAAATTAATTACAAAGTAGGCAGAAAAAATAATAATAATAAAGAACAGAAATCAATAAAATTGAAAATAGAAAGTCAGTAGAGAAAAATCAACAAAACCAAAAGCTAACAGTTCTTTAAAAAGATCAATAAAATTGATAATCCTCTTGCCAGGATAACTAGAAAAAAAAAAAAAAGAAGACACAAATTACTAATATCAGAAATGAAAGTGGAGACATCACTACAGAGCCCAAGGACATTAAAAAGGATAATGAAGAAATATTATGAACATTTTTTTTTTTTTTGAGATGGAGTCTTGCACTCTGTTGCCATTTTGGATCGCTAGAACCCCCACTTCCCAGGTTCAAGCAATTCTCGTGCCTCAGTCTCCCAAGGAGTTGGAACTACAGGTACACACCACCATATCCAGCTAATTTTTTGTATTTTTAGTACAGACAGGGTTTTACCACATTGGCCAGGCTGGTCTTAAACTCCTGATTTCAAGTGATCTTCCACCTTGGCCTCCCAAAGTTCTGGGATTATAGGCATGAGCCACCAGGAACAATTATGAACCAGCCTATTATAAACAATTCTACGCCCATAATTTGATAACCTGAATGAACTGAACCAATTCCTTGAAATACACCCAAACTCACATAAGAATAAATTGAATCAATGATTAATAATCTTCCAAAAAGAAAGCACAGACCCAGATGGGTTCACTGATAAATTCTACCATACATTTAAGGAAGAAATTATATCAATTATCTATAATCTTTTCCATAATATAGATGCAGAGGAAATACTTCCTCACTCATTATATGAAGCCAGCATTACCCTAATACCAAAAATAACAAAGGTATTACCAAAAAAGAAACGTACAGACCATATCTCTATGAACATAAATACAAAAAGTCCTCAAGAAAATATCAGCAAATCTAATCCAACAATGTATAAAAAGAATTCTATACCATGACTAAGTGGGATTTATCTCAGGTATCCACCACTGGTTCAGTGTTTAAAAAAATTAATTAATTTAATCAATTGCATCAAGAGTCTAAAGAACAAAAATCACATTATAACATCCATAGATGTTGGAAAAGCATTTCACAACATCCAACATTATTCATGATAAAAACCTCTCAGTAAACTAGGAACAGGGGGGAACTTCCTCAACTTGATAAAGAATATCTTCAAAAAACCTGTAGCTAACATCATATTTAATAGTGAGAAGCAAGAGTCTTTCTAAGATCAGGAACAAGGCAAGGATGTCCCCACTCACCACTGCTTTTCAACATTGTTCTGGAAGTCTTAGTTAATGCAATAGAAAAAGGAAATAAAAGTTACACTAATAGGGGAAGAATAAATAAAACTGTCTTTGTGTACAGATGACATGATTGTCTATAAAGAGAGTCAAAAAAATCAACAAAAAAACTTCTAGAACTAATAAGCAATAACAGCAAATTTTCAAGATAGAAGGCTAATGTACAAAAGTCAATCACTTTCTTACAATATAACAGCAATGAAAAAGTAAATTTTAAAACACATTACTATTCTTTTTCCGGCTGGAACCATGGAAGGTGTAGAAGAGAAGAAGAATGTTCCTGCTGGGCCAGAAACCCTTAAGAAAAAGCGAAGGAATTTCGCAGAGCTGAAGATAAAGCACCTGAGAAAGAAGTTTGCCCAAAAGATGCTTCGAAAGGCAAGGAGGAAGCTTATCTACGAAAAAGCGAAGCACTATCACAAGGAATATAGGCAGATGTACAGAACTGAAATTCAAATGGCAAGGATGGCAAGGAAAGCTGGCAACTTCTATGTACCTGCAGAACCCAAATTGGCGTTTGTCATCAGGATCAGAGGTATCAATGGTGTGAGCCCAAAGGCCCGAAACATGTTGCAGCTTCTTCGCCTTCGTCAAATCTTCAATGGAACCTTTGTGAAGCTCAACAAGGCTTCACTTAACATGCTGAGGATTGTGGAGCCATATATTGCATGGGGGTACCCAAATCTGAAATCAGTAAATGAACTAATCTACAAACGTCATTATGGCAAAACCAAAAAGAAGTGAATTGCTTTGACAGATAACGCTCTGATTGCTCGATTTCTTGGAAAATATGGCATCATCTGCATGGAGGATTTGATTCATGAGATCTATATTGTTGGAAAACGCTTCAAAGAAGCAAATAACTTCCTGTGGCCCTTTAAATTATCTTCTCCACGAGGCAGAATGAAGAAAAAGACCACCCATTTTGTAGAAGGTGGAGATGCTGGCAACAGGGAGGATCATATCAACAGGCTTATTAGAAGAGTGAACTAAGGTGTCTCCCATGATTATTTTTCTTTTTTTTTCCCATTTATTTATTTTATTGCATTTTAGGTTTTGGGGTACATGTGAAGAACATGCAAAATTGTTGCATAGGTACACACGTGGCAGTGTGATCTGCTGCCTTCCTCCCCATCACCTACATCTGGCATTTCTCCCCTTGCTATCTCTCCCCAGCTTCCCACCCCTCACCGTCCCTCCCCTATTTCCCCCCAACTGACCCCAGTGTGTAGTGCTCCCCTTCCTGTGTCCATGTGTTCTCATTGTTCAACATCCGCCCATGAGTGAGAACATGCGGTGTTTGATCTGCTCTTCTGTCAGTTTGCTGAGAATGATGGTTTCCAGGTTCATCCATGTCCCTACAAAGGACACAAACTCATCGTTTTTGATGGCTGCATAATATTCCATGGTGTATATGTGCCATATTTTCCCTATCCAGTCTATCATTGATGGGCATTTCTGTTGGTTCCAGGTCTTTGCTATTGTAAACAGTGCTGCAATGAACATTCGTATGCACGTGTCCTTATAGTAGAACGATTTGTAATCCTTTGGATATATACCCAGTAATAGGATTGCTAGGTCAAATGGAATTTCTATTTCTAGGTCCTTGAGGAATCACCACACTGTCTTCCACAATGGTTGAACTAATTTACACTCCCACCAACAATATAAAAGTGTTCCTATTTCTCCACATCCTCTCCAGCATCTGTTGTCTCCAGATTTTTTAATGATCGCCATTCTAACTGGCGTGAGATGGGATCTCAATGTTGTTTTGATTTGCATTTCTCTGATGACCAGTGATGATGAGCATTTTTTCAAATGTTTGTTGGCCTCATGTATGTCTTCTTTTGTAAAGTGTTTGTTCATATCCTTTGCCCACTTTTGAATGGGCTTGTTAGTTTTTTTCTTGTAAATCTGTTTTAGTTCTTTGTAAATTTTGGATATCAGCCCTTTGTCAGATGGGTAAGCTGCAAAAATTTTTTCCCATTCTGTTGGTTGCCGATTCACTCTAATGATTGTTTCTTTTGCTGTGCAGAAGCTGTGGAGTTTGATTAGGTCCCATTTGTCTATTTTGGCTTTTGTTGTCAATGCTTTTGGTGTTTTGGTCATGAAGTCCTTGCCTACACCTACGTCCTGAATGGTTTTGCCTAGATTTTCTTCTAGGGTTTTTATGGTGTTAGGTCTTATGTTTAAGTCTTTAATCCATCTGGAGTTAATTTTAGTGTAAGGTGTCAGGAAGGGGTCCAGTTTCTGCTTTTTGCACATGGCTAGCCAGTTTTCCCAACACCATTTATTGAACAGGGAATCCTTTCCCCATTGCTTGTTTTTGTCTGGTTTGTCAAAGATCAGATGGTTGTAGATATGTTGTGTTGCCTCCGAGACCTCTGTTCTGTTCCATTGGTCTATATCTCTGTTTTGGTACCAGTACCATGCTGTTTTGATTACTGTAGCCTTGTAGTATAGTTTGAAGTCCGGTAGTGTGATGCCTCCTGCTTTGTTCCTTTTGCTTAGAATTGACTTGGCTATGCGGGCTCTCTTTTGGTTCCATATGAAGTTTAAGGTAGTTTTTTCCAGTTCTGCGAAGAAGGTCATTGGTAGCTTGATGGGGATAGCATTGAATCTGTAAATTACTTTGGGCAGTATGGCCAATTTCATGATATTGATTCTTCCTAATCATGAACATGGAATGTTTCTCCATCTGTTTGTGTCCTCTCTTATTTCGTTGAGCAGTGGCTTGTAGTTCTCCTTGAAGAGGTCCTTTACATTCCTTGTTAGTTGTATTCCTAGGTATTTTATTCTCTTTGTGGCAATTGTGAATGGAAGTTTGTTCTTGATTTAGCTCTCTTTAAGTCTGTTATTGGTGTATAGGAATGCATGTGATTTTTGCACATTGATTTTGTATCCTGAGACTTTGTTGAACTTGCTTATCAGTTTCAGGAGATTTGGGGCTGAGACGATGGGGTCTTCTAGATATACAAGCATATCGTCTGCAAATAGAGACAATTTGACTTCCTCCTTTCCTATTTGAATGCCCTTTATTTCTTTTTCTTGCCTGATTGCTCTGGCTAGAACTTCTAATACTATATTGAATAGCAGTGGTGAGAGAGGGCATCCTTTTCTGGTGCCAGATTTCAAGGGGAATGCTTCCAGTTTTTGCCCATTCAGTATGATATTGGCTGTTGGTTTATCATAAATAGCTTTTATCATTTTGTGATACGTTCCATCAATATCTAGCTTATTGAGGGTTTTTAGCATAAAGGGCTGTTGAATTTTGTCAAAGGCCTTCTCTGCATCAGTTGAGATAATCATGTGGTGTTTGTCTTTGGTTCTGTTTATGTGGTGAATTACGTTTATAGACTTGCGTATGTTGAACCAGCCTTGCATCCCCGGGATGAAGCCTACTTGATCATGGCGGATAAGCTTTTTGATGTGCTGTTGCAATCAGCTTGTCAGTATTTTATTGAAGATTTTTGCATCTATGTTCATCCTGGATATTGGCCTGAAGTTTTCTTTTCTTGTTGAGTGTCTGCCGGGTTTTGGAACTAGGATGATGTTGGTGTCATAAAATGATTTGGCAAGGATTCCCTCTTTTTGTATTGTTTGGAATAGTTCCAGAAGGAATGGTACCAGCTCCTCTTTGTATGTCTGGTAGAATTCAGCTGTGAACCCATCTGGACCTGGGCTTTTTTTGGGTGGTAAGCTCTTAATCGCTGTCTCAACTTCAGACCTTGTTATGGGTCTGTTCAGGGTTTCGGCTTCTTCCTGGTTTAGGCTTGGGAGGAGGCAAGTGTCCAGGAATTTATCCATTTCTTCCAGGTTTATTAGTTTATGTGCATAGAGTTGCTTGTAATAATCTCTGATGATGGTTTGAATTTCTGTGAAATCTGTGGTGATATCCCCTTTATCGTTTTTTATTGCATCAATTTGGTTATTCTCTCTTTTCTTTTTTATTAATCTGGCTAGTGGACTGTCTATTTTGTTGATCTTTTCAAAAAACCAGCTCCTGGATTTATTGATTTTTTGAAGGGATTTTTGTGTCTCTATCTCCTTCAGTTCTGCTCTGATCTTAGCTATTTCTTGTCTTCTGCTAGACTTTGAGTTTTTTTGATCTTGCTCCTCTAGCTCTTTCAGTTTTGACAATAGGGTGTCAATTTTTTATCTCTCCTTGCTTCTCATGTGGGCACTTATTGCTATATATTTTCCTCTAGAGACTGCTTTAAATGTGTCCCAGAGATTCTGGTATGTTGTGTCTTCATTCTCGTTGGTTTCAAAGAACATCTTTATTTCTGTCTTCATTTCATTGTTTATCCAGTCAACATTCAAGAGCAAGTTGTTCAGTTTCCATGAAGCTGTGCGGTTCTGGGTTAGTTTTTGAATTCTGAGTTCTAACTTGATTGCACTGTGGTCTGAGAGACTGTTATGATTTCCGTTCTTTTGCATTTGCTAAGGAGTGATTTACTCCCAATTATGTGGTCAATTTTAGAGTAGGTGTGATGTGGTGCTGAGAAGAATGTATATTCTGTGGATTTGGGGTGGAGAGTTCTGTAAATGTCTGTTAGGTTTGCTTGGTCCAGGTCTGAATTCAAGTCCTGGATATCCTTGTGAATTTTCTGTCTGGTTCATCTGTCTAATGTTGACAATGGGGTGTTAAAGTCTCCCACTATTATTGTGTGGGAGTCTAAGTCTCTTTGTAAGTCATTAAGAACTTGCCTTATGTATCTGGGTGCTCCTGTATTGGGTGCGTATATATTTAGGATCGTTAGCTCTTCTTGTTGCATTGATTCTTTTACCATTATGTAATGTCCCTCTTTGTCTCTTATGATCTTTGTTCCTTTAAAGTCTAATTTATCAGAGATGAGAATTGCAACTCCTGCTTTTTTTTTTTTGCTCTTCATTTGCTTGGTAAATCTTCCTCCATCCCTTTATTTTGAGCCTTTGTGTATCCTTGCATGTGAGATGGGTTTCCTGGATACAGCACACCAATGGGTTTTGGCTTTTTATCCAATTTGCCAGTCTGTGTCTTTTGATTGGGGCATTTAGTCCATTTACATTTAGGGTTAATATTGTTATGTGTGAATTTGATACTGCCATTTTGGTGCTAGCTGGCTGTTTTGCCCTTTAGTTGAGCTGGTACTTGTTGTTCCTTTATATGTGTAGAGCCTCTTTCAGGAGCTCTTGTAGAGCTGGCCTGGTGGTGACGAAATCTCTGAGTACTTGTGTGTTCCCAAAGGATTTTATTTTTCCTTCACTTATGAAGCTTAGTTTGGCTGGATAGGAGATTCTGGGTTGAAAGTTCTTTTCTTTAAGGATGTTGAATATTGGCCCCCACTCTCTTCTGGCTTGTAGGGTTTCTGCTGAGAGATCTGCTGTGAGGCTGATGGGCTTCCCTTTGTGGGTAACCCGACCTTTCTCTCTGGCTGCCCTTAGTATTTTCCCCTTCATTTCAACCCTGGTGAATCTGACGATTATGTGCCTTGGGGTTGCTCTTCTTGACGAATATCTTTGTGGTGTTCTCTGTATTTCCTGGACTTGAATGTTTGCCTGCCTTGCTAGGTTGGGGAAGTTTTCCTGGATAATATCCTAAAGAGTATTTTCCAGCTTGGATTCATTCTCTTCGTCGCATTCAGGTATGCCTATCAAACGTAGATTAGGTCGTTTCACATAGTCCCACATTTCTTGGAGACTTTGTTCATTCCTTTTTACCCTTTTTTCTCCAGTCTTGCCTTCCCATTTTATTTCATTGAGTTGATCTTTGACCTCTGATAGCCTCTCTTCTGGTTGGTCAATTCGGCTGTTGATACTTGTGCATGCTTCACGAAGTTCTCGTGTTGCATTTTTCAGCTCCATCAATTCACTTATATTCCTTTCTATTTTGTCCATTCTCATTAGCATTTCGTCAAATCTTTTTTCAAGGTTCTTAGTTTCTTTGCATTTGGTTAGAACATGTTCTTTAAGTTCACAGAAGTTTCTTACTACCCACCTTCTGAAGTCTGTCATTTCATCACACTCGTTCTCCCTCCAACCTTGTTCCCTTGCTGGTGAAGAGTTGTGATCCCTTGCAGGAGGAGAGGTGTTCTGGTTTCGGGTGTTTTCATCCTTTTTGCGCTGGTTTCTTCCCATCTTTAAGGATTTATCCACCTGTCGACTTTGTAGTTGCTGGCTTTCAGACTGGGTCTCAAATCTTTCAGACTGACGTTCTGTTTGTTGATGATGATGTTATTTCTGTTTCTTGGTTTTCCTTCTGACAGTCTGGCTCCTCTGCTGTAGGTCTGCTGAGGTCCCCTCCAGGCCCTGCTTGCCTGGGGTTCACCTGCAGCAGCTGCTGAACAATAAGTGTTGTTACCAGTTTTCTTCTTCTGCTATCTTTGTCCCAGAAGGATACCCGCCTAGTGTCAATCTGATCTCTCCTTTATGAGGTGTCTCTTTGGATATATAGGGGTCAGGGAGCTGCTTGAGGAGATGGTCTCTTCTTTATAAGAGCTCAAATGGTGAGCTGTGAGCTCTGTGTTCATTCAGAGCTGCTGGGCAGGTACATTTAGGTCTGCTGCAGCAGAACTCATAAACTGCTTTTTGTTCCCAGGTGCTCTGTCCCAGGGATTTAGGGCTTTATTTATGAGTTTCCGTTATGCTGCCGCCTTCTTTTTTTTTTCCTTCAGACCTTCCCTGCCCAGCATGGAGGCAGCCTAGTCACTGTCTGCCTGTAGAGAGTTTGCTGAGCTGCTGTGGGCTATGCCCCGCGGCCAAGTGAACTTCCCTGCAGTCCTGTTTATATGGGTGTAGTTAGAACTGCTTTGGTGATGGTGGCCCACCTCTAGCGAGGCGGAGTCTCTCTGCTGTGGTGGGTTGCCTTGGCAACAGCGGGCTGCCTCAGCAATGGTGGGTTGCCTTGGCAACAGCGGGCTGCCTTAGCATTGGCCGACTACCTCCGTTGTGGCGGGCTGCCTTGGTAATGGCGGACGCCCCTCCCCCACAGAGCTGGACCGTCCCGGGTTCAGCTGTGCTTACTGTGAAAGTCTCAATCCAGAGTTTCCGGTTGCTGTTCTTTTGTGGGGGTGGGACCAGCCGAGCCTGATCGCCTGGCTCCCTGCCTCAGGTCCTTTTTTAAGTTGGTGTTCCAGTCGCCTGTTGAAGAGGTGCCGGGGTCTGTTTGTTTTCCCCTGCGGCCACTCACTGCACTGGCTTAAACAGCGGCACTGAGGTTTGTGGCACTTTTTTTTTTTTTTTTTGCCCTGGAATCTACTGTCCTGGTTCCCTGCTCAGTCTCCTTTTTAAACAGACAAATGGGTGACTTCCTGTGGCTCCAATCGGCAGCCAAAAGGGCACCTGGACCGGTGTATTTTGTACGGAGAACCGCTGCTCCGGGGCACCGACAAAGCAGCCGTGCGGGGCAAAGCAGCGGCGCCGGCCGGGCACAGCCGCGCTGGCTGAAACAGCCGCGCTGGTGACCATGGAGCTCCTCTGCCTGGGAATTTCCTAGTCTGTGGGCAATAAAAATGCATCATCCACTCACCCTCTGCGCTTTCACTGGGAGCTGCAATCCCGAGCTGTTCCTAAACGGCCATCTTGAATCCTCCCTCCCATGATTATTTTTCTAAGCTGGTCAGCTAATAAACAGTACCTGCTCTCAATTGAAAAAAAAAAAAAAAAACCACATTATCATAAAAATAAAATACTTAGGTATAAGTCTAACAAAATATATGCAAGATCCATATGAGGAAAAGTATAAAACTTGTTTTAAAGATAAAGAAAACAAAATAAATGAAAAGATATTCCATGTTTATGAATAAGAAGACTCAATGTCATTGAGATGTCAGCTCTTCTCAACTTGATCTATAGATTCAACACAATCCCAATCAAAATCTCAGCAAATTATTTTGGGGATGATAAATTGATTCTAAAGCTACATGGAGAGACAAAAGGCCCAGAACAGCCAATTTAATATTGAAGAAAAACAAAGTCAGAGAATTGACACTACTCAAATTCAAGGTTTATCATAAGGCTACAATAATCAAGACAGTGTTGGCATTGGTGAAAGAACAGACAAATAGCTCAATGGAACAGGACAGAGATCCCAGAAATAAACCCACATAAATATAATCAACTGATTTTTGACAAAGGAGCAAGGGCAATACAATGGAGCAAATGGTAATGGAACAACTGGACATCAACATGCAAAAAAAAAAAAAAATCAATCTGCATACAGACTTTACATCCACCACAAAAAATTAACTCAAAATGGTTTACAGACCTAAATGTAAAATGCAAAACTATATAACTCCTAGGGGATAACAAAGAAAATTTAGATGGCCTTGAGTATGGTGATGACTTTTTAGATAAACACTAAACGCAGGATCAGCAAAAAAGTTAAAATTAAAATACAATAGTCCCCCCGTTATTCTTGGGAAATATGTTCTAAGACCCCCAGTGGATGCCTGAAACCATGGATAATACTTAACCCTATATGTGCCTTTTTCCTATACATATGATAAGGTTTTATAAACTTCATAAATTTATAAATTAGACACAGTTCAGACATTAACAATAAAATGGAGCAATTAGAACAAAATACTATAATAAAAGTTATATGAATGTGTTCTCTCTCTCTCTCTCACACACACACACACACACACACATACGCACACAAAATATCTTAATATTTTCAGACTGCAGCTGACCATGGCTAACTGAAACTGTGGAAAGTGAAACTGTGATAAGAGGAGACTACTATGTTAATAAGCTGGAGGTTCATTAAAATTTAAAACTTCTGCTCTGTGAAAGACACTATCAAGAGGATGAGAAAACAGGCCACAGAAAGAACACATTTGCCAAAGGCATGCCTGACAAAGGACTATTATCCAAAATATAAAGAACTCTTAAAATTCAACAATAAGAAATTGAACAACCTGATTTGTTAAAATGAGCAAAAGACCTGTATATCATCAAAGAAGTTATACAGATGGCAGGTAGGCATATGAAGAGATGTTCAACATCATGTGTCATCAGGGAACTGCAAATTAAGACAATGAGACACCACTACATAGCCAAGAGAATGGCCAAAATTCAAAGCACTGACAACACCAAATGCTGGAGAAAATGTGGTGCAAGAGGAACTCTCATTCAACGCTGCTGGGAATGCACAATGGCACAACCACTTTGGAAGAGAGCTTGCTAGTTTCTTACAAAACTAAACATATTCTTATGATCCAGAAATCACTTCCTTTGGTATTTACCAAAATGAACTGAAAACATAAAACCACACAAAAAATTACATGTAGAAGTTTAGAGAAGGCTTATTAATAACAGCCAAAACTTGGAAGCAACTAAAATGTCCACCAGTAGGTGAATGAGTAAATAAACTGTGGTGTTTCGAGACAACAGAGTATTATTGGACACTAAAAAGAAATGAACTATCAAGCCATGGAAAGGCATGGAGGAAATATAAATAAATGCATATTACTAAGTGAAAGAAACCAACCTGAAACAGCTAAATACTGTCTGGTTCTAATTACGCAACAGACTGGAAAAGACAAAACTATGGAGACAAGACAAATGTCTGTGGTTTCCAGGGGATTGGGGGAGGAAAGGATGAATACACATAGCACAATTTTTAGTGTAGTGAAACTATGCTGTATAACACTACAATGGTAGACACATGTCATTATACATTTGTCCAAAGCCATAAAATGTACAATACCTAAAATGAATGTTATTGTAAACTATGGACTTTGAGTGCCAGTGTGCCAGTGTAAGTTCACTGGTTGTAAAAAATGATTGGCTGTGGAATAGGGTGCTGACAGTGAAAGAGGTTGTGTTTATGTGGGGACCGGAGTTATATGGAACTCACTGTACTTTCTCCTCAAATCTGCTATGAACCTACAACTGCCATGGTTTTTACATTTAAATATATATATATGCAGATCTAATCTAAAAATATGCAAAGTGAATAATAACTGTGACTGATCATAGTTTATTCCTGGAATGCAAAGTTGGTTTAACAACCAAACACTAACTTATACAACTTAATAATTTTTTTAAAATGACCAAAAGAGTTGGCACTTGACTTTGAACCTCAAAGTCACGTCAGTTAATGGATATATCAGTGTATATATCAGACTATTTTGGCTCTCTCCTTGTCTCTCAATGAGAAACTTCTATGCTACTATTCTTTCTTCATATATCATATATATAATATATGCCCAGAACCTAAATTGTACCTAATAATATTTTTGAATGAAGAATTCATGGAAATAAGCCAGAAAATCTTAAGAAATCTAAGATCAGTTCAGTAATTCTGTCCTTCAAGTTCTGCTATAGAAAAGGCCTAGAGTTTGCTAATATCAGGTAACATATTGAATTGGCAGCAGAATGGTATTCTACCACACTTGATGCCTTGCATTCTGCGCTAAAGGGATTTACCAGAAAGGTGTACCAGGAGGGAAATTGTGAAAAGATCAGACTGGATTCAAAGGGAGGGTGACAAGAATCTTTGAATAGCTGCCTAAATAAATAAATAAAATATGGAGATTGACAAGAAGAAAGAATAGTAGCATAGAAGCTTCTCCATCAGAGAAAAGGAGAGAGCCAAAATAGCCTGATAAACACACCGATATATCCATTAACTGGCTTGACTTTGAGGTTCAGTGAACAGTAGGAACACTCTCCTTAAAGGGGTTAGTGTTAAACCATTATTAGTGAGTAAACCCTTCTATTTCTATATGCTGTGAACAATTTATAGAGAGCCAGAATAATGTTTCAGAAGCAGAAAACCTCCTCATCTCTACTACCTCAAGACCATGTCTGCCCAAGATAAAGAGTCTCTTACACAACTTGATCTAAGAGCTGAGAAAACCATTACGCTTGGGATAGACAGGGTTTAGCTGATTATGACGTCTTTATAGACTATTCATTTTATTCCAGATCTATGAATTCAGAGACAAAAAAACCCATCCTATATTTCAAGCTAAATTGCAATCTCAGGGCAAAACATTTCATCATTCTCTGGCATATAAGAGTACCTTAGTAAACTTCATTTTTGCAAAGTTGCTACCACAATCTTGTTTGTTTAGTCTGAAACCTACCATGATATATAAGTCTGAGAAAAAGACAGGATGAATAAAACTTTTAATATGTTGATATGCAAAATAGTATTTCTGTAATCAAATATAGATATTCAGAGTATTTTCAAACTGTAACCCTTTCCAAGTCTCCGTTTCTGATAAAATAAAAAAATGTCCCCTCGAATTCTATACCCTGTTGAATTTGTGAAAACTTATCTTTATTCTTTTAATTTTCTTTCATTAATAATTTGGGCTTCTTTCTTGAGGCTCATACTTCTCCATTCTCCCAGAAGCACAGGCCCAAAAATATTACTAGTTACTCTCCAATCTTTAGATCACACAAATTAATTTTTATGAAATCCATTTATACATGGGAATGCATAATAATTTATCAACCATCAATAAAGAACACACATGCAACTAGAAATGTAGTTATTGACTACCTTTTCAAGGTGATAACAGATAAGGTAAATAAAGGTGAAAACAAAACATGCAAAGGTGTAACAATTTTTTAAACTTTTGAAGAATAACTTCTGGTCAGTCGTGGTGGCACATGCTTGTAATCCCAACACTTAGGGAGGCCAATGTGGGAGGATGACTTAAGCCCAGAAGTTCAAGACCAGCCTCGAAAACACAGTGAGACCCTGTCTCTACTAAAAATAAAAGAATTAGCCAGGCATGGTAGCATGTACCTGTAGTGTCAGCTACTCGGGAGGCTAAGGTGGGAGGATCGTTTGAACCCAAGAGGTCAAGGCTGCAGTGAGCCATGTTCATGTCACTGCATTCTAGCCTGGGCAACAGAGCAAGAGCCTGTCTCAAAAACAAAATTTTCTTAAGAATAGCTTCTGAACACAGTCCAGCCCCTCTACAGTTTAACATCGGTAAAAGAAATGCTTTGTTTTTGCAGTACTTAGCCAAATTTTACAGCAAGAGTATCTATATTTAAGTATAATTAAAACCAATGAACTTCTTTTCAAATATTCCATTACACATACTAATAAAATCAGAAAGCAGAAAATTAAGCTCTAACATATTCAAAGTCTTACGTATTTAACATTTAACTACTGCTCACAAAACACATGTATGCTAGTCCTTTCCATAATGTTGTAAAGCAAAAGCTTACCTAAGGAAAGTGACCTATTCTACTTTTAGATAATTTGAAACTCTCTGATTAAGAAATTAGTATCTTAAAACCTTTTTCCTTGCCTGTCAAAAGTTATGTGAAACTGATTCAACCACTCAACTTAAACTTCTCCAGAAAATGGCATGAATGTTGATGAAAAACTTGATCATCTAAGTAAGTACTACAATCTCATTTTCACGTTAAAGATACCAATATAAAGGTAGAGTCTAGCAAAAAAAGATAACTTTCTCTGAAAGATTATCAGTTTGACATAAATCATGCATATTCAATTTAGTATGCAATTGTATCATAATTATATATAACATGGTTCATTTGAAATCATTCTCACTTATAGTCTGGAGTTCATAGGACAATGTAGCTGTATTCCAACTTTACCTACTAATTTAGAAAAAAAAAAAAACCCAGGTCAACTACACTATGATATAACTGAAATATTATCTATGATTATAAGATGCAATTTTTAACATGGCTCACCAATTGGTTCAAAAGGCCACAAGCTGAATTTCACATCTGCAAGAGAACACATGTGATAATCCTCAAAAAGCAATACTAGGAATGTTCTTGTGATTTGGGAATTGATCATCAAGTTAAATGCCAAACTTCAGTCAGTTTGACTTTGCTATAATCCTAAAATGTTTTTTATGTTTCTTTACTGTTAACACGGAAAGCACTAAAATTGATTAGACTTGTAATAAAAGTTAGCATAGGAATAAAAAAAAATTTAACAATTAACCTACAGGTATCTTTCACTTATGAATCCACATATCTCTGAAAAGCTACAGGTACAAAACATGTAGAGTTAAATTATATATATATACGTGTGTGTGTGTGTGTGTGTGTGTGTGTGTACATAGAAATACACATGGTGACATTTCATTCTTGAATAGAAAAAAAAAGCATAGATAAGGCCGGGCACGGTGGCTCACGCCTGTAATCCTAGCACTTTGGGAAGCCGAGGCGGGTGGATCACGAGGTCAAGAGATTGAGACCATCCTGGCCAACATGGTGAAACCCCGTCTCTATTAAAGAAAAAAGATTGAATTTATTTTAATTTCAAAAAAGAAAAAAAAAAATATATATATATATATAATACCACATATGCAAAATATATACATCCAAAAATAATTACGTGTTTTCCACACACAAAAAAGTGAATTTTAAAAGGCCTAAAAATGTGAAAGGAAAGTGAACTGAGATATATCATTCTATGATATATCTTTTATATTTTATAAAGAGAATATAATCATGTGTTATCTGTGTACCTAATAATAGAGAAAAAAGTTTTGTTTTGTTTTGTTTTGTTTTTTTGAAACAGCCCAGGCTGGAGTACAGTGCTGTGACCTTGGTTCACTGCAACCTCCGCCTCCCAGGTATAAGTGATTCTCCTGCCTCAGCCTCCCAAGTAGCTGGGGTTACAGGTAAGCACCAGTATAACCACTAACTTTTTTGTGTTTTTAATAGAAATGGGGTTAGCCAGGCTGGTCTCGAACTCCTGACCTCAAGTGATCCACTTGCCTCAGCCTCTCAAAGTGCTGGGATATGGATGTGAGCCACCGCACCCAGCAAAAACTTTGTAAATTAAATCTTTTTTTCTTTACTTAGTGTATAATCCTACAGATGTCTTTCCATTAAACAAATGTTTGGCTTAATAACATAGTTATATTTAAAAATATGGCAACTCTGCAGGGCACAGTGATGTGCGCCTGTAGTGCCCTGTACTCTGGAGGCTAAGACAGGAGAATTGCTTGAGCCCAGGAGTTTGGGGCCAGCCTGGGCAACATAGCAAGCCCCATCTCCTAGAGATTCTGAAGACTAGCTTTATAAAGTTATTAGCCAATGAAATAATACTACTCTCATCTCCTAATAAATGTCTGTTTTGCCATTCAAAAGGCAAGTGAGGCATCATTTCTCTTAGTAGTTTCTTACACCGAAATTACTAGCTACCTCTTCATTTCCTAAAGCCATAACAGCTTAAGACCCTATCCCAAAACAGGACAGAAGTGTCCTAACACTCCTCATGGCTTTACTGATATTATCTTCACTTTCGGTTTCTGATTCCAAACATGTAACACCTATCTGAAAGCATACATGGTAAAGAATCTCAGATACAATTTTATAATGTTTCAGAGAATTCAAAAATCAGGGCTGTGAAAAAAATGTTTCTAATTTAGAACAGAGATACAAAATTGTAAATTTACCATTACTATCAAGAGAAAATCATACCCACTTTGAAAAATGATAATTGCAGGGAAGAGGACGGCAAAGTTAGACAAATAGGCAGTAGAGGACACACACTGAAGCAGAAAGCAAGAAGTAAAAACATGTTTCATCACATGGTAAAAGTGATACATATGTGGTTTTTTTTTTTTTTTTTTTTTTTTTTTGAGACAGAGTTTTGCTTTTGTCACCCAGGCTGGATTGGCACAATCTTGGCTCAGTGCAACCTCCAACTCCCAGGTTCAAGGGTTTCTTCTGCCTCGCCCTTCTGAGCAGCTAGGATTATAGGCACCTGCCACCACACCCAGTTAATTTTTGTATTTTTAGTAGAGACCAGGTTTCAACCATGTTGGCCAGGCTGGTCTCAAACTCCTGACCTCAGGTGATCCACCTGCCTCGGCCTCCCAAAGTGATTGCAGGTGTGAGCCACTGTGCCCGGCCAATACATATTTTGAAGGTAGAAAAGGGTCAGAAGAACAATAACTTGACTATACATAATACCTCCCAGAGAACTAACCTAACCACAAAAAGGGCACTAAAATATACACTAATAACTGTGACATAGCTAGAAAGCTCAAAAAGTAAAGTAAGTGGCTCAGGGAAACAATCTGTTAAAGGATCAGAGAAGGGCCACAGAGGCAGAAACTACATTTCAGCTCTACTTCTTCTTCCCATATAAAAAAGAGCTGTTCTTTTCCCGAGCACTCATCAAGTTTTTATGTCATAAATATAAAGGAGAATGTGAGGTCTTGGCTTTCTAAAATGAAAACAGCAGATTAAAGGTACACAGTATATCAGCAAAGATAATTATCCAACTAGTAATTTCTTCAGAGACTTATGGTAAGAAAATATCATAGAATGTTAGTTTATATAAAGATATAAAAATGTATGTGCATGCATATTTAAACTATCATAAAAAATCAAGAATACCTACAGAAACCTTCAGTAGCAAGACCACCGTTTTGCCTCTAGAGGGCAAACTTGGTCTTCTGAAAAACTCTAGACAAGAGAAGTTACTTTCAAGACTTTATCCCTCTCCCCCTCAAAAAAAAAAGGAGTTAATAGCAGAGGTTTCCAATCTTTCTTGGTCAATGTCTTTAGTGTCTCAGTAATTTTTTCACAGTAACTCCTAAGCCAAAAGAAATACCTAATTATTCTGTTTAATAAGTAGCTATGTCTAAACAATTTAATAAGGATATATATCCTAACAGTAACCACTAAAAAAAAAACCACATAAATTGAAAAAAAATACGTGTGTGTGTGTGTGTGTGTGTGTGTGATGGAGTCTCGCTCTGTCACGCAGGCTGAAGTGCAGTGGTGTGATCTTGGCTCACTGCAACCTCCACCTTCTGGGTTCAAGCAATTCTCCTGTCTTACCCTCCCAAGTAGCTGGGATTACAGGCATGCACCACCATGCCTGGCTACTTATTTGTATTTTTGGTAGAGATGGGGTTTCACCATGTTGGCCAGGCTGGTCCTGAACTTCTAACCTCAAATGATCCACCTGCTTCAGCCTCCCAAAGTTCTGGGATTACAGGCATGAGCCACTACGCCCAGCCTCATTCTTAATCACAACTGATTACCAACATGGGCATGTGTGGCTTTGTGTACTATATACAATTTCTCAAACCTTAAAATCAGATTAGGTATCACCCTCATTTCCAGTCCCACAATGACTTTTGTACAGTAGCTGGTTTTCATCACAGCAATTTTGGAAAAAACAGATTCACAAAGATATGATGCCACAGAAAAGTATGTAGTAGTATTTAATGTTGGAACTGTGTACTGCTTCAAATTAACAGTCTAAGCCATATCCAACTGATGTGGAATATCACTGAGTTTGCCTCAAAAAATTTAAATATCCCACAGTACCCCAGTGTGTTAAGTGCAGAACACCAGAGTGTCTGAGCACATGGCTTGGGGATCACAGCATACAGTTTTACGTACCAATAGATAAACTATCCACTATTTTAATCACTTGTAAAGAAAATTAATTACAAGCCAGGTGTGGTACCAGCTTCTCAGGAATCTAAGGCAGGAGGATCACTTAAGCCCAGGAGTTTGAGGGCAGCCTGGGCAACATGGCAAGACCCAGTCTCTTGAAAAAAGAAATTAAGTTGGTTTACAGGGAGAGGAGGAGGATGGTCTAAGTGCTGACTAGCTAGAAAATTCAGGCAAATCCCTCAAAAGGGAAAGGGAGGGGCTGCTTAGAAAGACCGCCTTTTGTTTGTTTGTCTTTTGCTTCTCTCAGGGAGAAATATGCAGTCCTCTAGGGTTGTCCATGTACATTCTGTGGGGATAAACACCATGGTTCTGGTTAAACAGCTAGTGATTTTGACAGCTGTGTCAAGAAGGGTTAGGATCAACTACAAAATAATATGGGTTGTAAAATGTAGTGTGTTTCCCTAACTTCCTGTTTTACCTGAGGAAAAAATAAATTCAATGCAAAAAGAAGAAAAAAGAATTAAATACAGTAATGCTTTTAAAGCTCTAAAATTATTTCTTCATATTACCTGGAAAACCAGTTTTTCTTCTGAGCAATAAAAGGAAGACTATTAAATCCGTAAAGGAAGATATCTTTTCCAATTTGAATGACGGTTACTGCCTTCATATGATTGTTTTTATAAATGCTAGCTGTGTTAAATCTGGTAAACTACAATTGGAAAGGAGAAAAATAGGAAATGTATTACATATCTTCTTCTGAGCAATAACTTTTCTGAACTTTAAAACACTGCAGATTGATCCAGTCTCACTGCTTTCTATTATCACTAATCTAGTACTGAAGAGCCAAAGTTCATAAGTCAAGATCAGAAACTCTTAAGAACTCAAGAATACAGATATTAATAGAAGTATCAGAAGAAATAGCTTCTAAATTACTAGAAACAGACTGTGTACCAACTCAACTCATTTACAAAGTCCTTGGTTTAGAGAGGACACCAGAAAAGTGACAAAGGAAAGAGTTCAACCTCATAATCTACTCAGTTTTTGCTTTTTACTATTTCATCAGTTCACAACTACCAATACTCAGTCACACATCTGTGCCACTGACAAATGCTACCAACTTCAACTGGAGTCAAACAGTATGTGGTAAGAGTGATTCGCTAAGTTTTAAAAAAAATCTATTCAAGGAATAACTGGTTAAAAAAAATCAATATTCCTTTAAAGAATTTTCATAACTATAAAAGATAATGGAAAATATGTGATCTGTTTTTCTACAAAATTTAGCAGGTCCCTATAAATACCTATAATCCCAAAAGTCTATATCTAGAAAAATAATAAAAATAAAATATGGTTAGTTATTTTTTAAAAAATGCTTGAAAAGCTAGTGCAAACTACATGGCTATGTCAGTACTTACCTGCTGAATGATTCTGGATGTTTTCTGAAGATTCTCTCTAGGAGGGACTTTACCAAATAATTTCCAACCAGGAGCACTATGGACAACTGATTTGAGTTCCTTTGTCCTTTTTGGAAAAAGGTTTCTGAAACACAGAAAAGTTACATGAATTGTGTTTTTTGTAACCAGAGAGCTATTTAACAGTAATTTTATACTAAGTTTGCTCCCAAGGCAAAAACAAAAATATTTTTAAATAAAGCTATTTCTACTATTTATACCACTATTACTTAGAATAACAAAGCTCAATTAAGAATATCTGGCTTAATACCTAATACAAGTAGGGCTTAAAACCTAGATGATGGGTTGATAGGTACAGTAAACCACCATGGCACACATATATACCTATGTAACAAGCCTGCACATTCTGCCTATGTGTCCCATAACTTAAGTAAAATAAAATAAAGAGTATCTGGCTTATATAGAGGTATTAGAAGAATCATCAACAGAAATAATAAAAAGATAAATTTGAAGAAAAATGATAGCCATAAATAAGATACAAACATTTGTTTAACTCAGCTACAAAGTATACTAGAATTGACTGTACATGTACTTAAAATTAATAGCCAAAATTCTAAGAACAAAAACATTTAAAAGAAACTATATAAAAGTTAAAGAATTAAGTAATATAATATTTGGATAAATATTTACAGTAATAATTTATAATAAAATTATATCTATTAACCCTCCATTGCTATGACACATATATGTAAACTGTTTTTCCTAGGCCAGCTATGTATAAGAAAGCTTATTACAAAACAGTCAATATATAACCAAGGAAGAAAGTATCTCTCACTGAAAAAATCTAAAAAAAAAAAAAAAACTTGCACAAGTATTAAGGATTTTATCTATTATCTCCATGCCCTAACCAACCCAATTAAGTATCTATATTTTTATGTAAGCAGGGATGATACTCAAAATACGTACCCTCCAAAACAACATGACCAAGCGGCCCATGAACTAATTAGAAATAGGCACTGATGAAGTCAACTCAGTATAAACCCTTTGCATAAGCTATAAATGAACATAAAGAAAATTTTAAATTCACACATACAATTAGTTACAAACAGTTTCAAATAGGTTGAAGTCCCAAATAATTAGATTTGTCTGTACTCAAAATGCCATATCAATATATCTTAAAAGTACAGAACAGTGATAACAGAAAATAAGTTTTTAATGAAAAATGTTGAGGGACTCCTACAAAAGAATGCAAGCTAATCAATAATAAAGAAAAGAAATGGCCAGGCATAGTGGCTCATGCCTGTAATCCCAACACTGGGAGGTCAAAGCAAGAGGATCACTTGAGCCCAGAGTTTCAGACCAGCCTGGGCAAAGTAGTGAGACCCTGTCTCTACAAAAAATAAAAAATAGCCAGGCATGGTGGTGCACACCTTGTAGTGCCAGCTACTTGGGAGGCTGAGGTGGGACAATCACTTGGGCCCAGGAGTTAAGGGTGCAGTGAGCTATGATATTGCCACTGTACTATAG
Organism: Sapajus apella; assembly: GCF_009761245.1. Taxonomy (NCBI): domain Eukaryota; kingdom Metazoa; phylum Chordata; class Mammalia; order Primates; family Cebidae; genus Sapajus; species Sapajus apella. The sequence continues at coordinate 1,370,631 of NW_022436998.1, forward strand.
CCTGAGCAACAGAGCAAGACCCTTCCTCCAAAAAAAGGAAGGAAAAGAAACTCTTATTTCCTCAGGTGTATAATGGAGATAAACACATGACACTTAGAATAATTGCTACTTTAAGACACTCTGGAGGTTTCACCTCAAGAGACCATGTACACTGGCTTAATTCTCTACTTTATAAAATCACTAAACAGCTGAAAGTTTTCAATAGTGAATATGCCAAGGACTAGGAATACTTCTAAGAAAAATTTTCAAGCTTCAAATGATGGTCTATTAATATAAACAATGTTTGGTAAGTTGTGCACTACTTATCAAGAAAACACTTTGTAGCTGATTTAAACAAATGTTTACATCTTATTTATGGCTATCATTTTCCTTCCAGTTTGTTTATCTTTTTTATTATTTCTGTTGATGATTCTTCTAATACCTCTTTGCTCCAAATTTGCCTTTATGCTCTGGGATAATAGACAAAATTCCTTTAATCATTTCTCCTTTAAAACAAATATGAAATTGTTAAGCTTTCTGAGTAGAGGACACCAAAAGGAGACAAGGAAAAAGGGGCTCTCCTGTGGTTTCCAGGGGCTGCACAGTGGATCAGGGGTAGAAGTGTGAGGACATCCAGTAAAGCTCTGCTTAGCCAGATGCCCAGACTGCAGCCCCTCAGCAAACTTGCAGCCTTTTGGTGAATCTGCAGCCTCAACCTGGAGATGGTGTTCCTGAAGCCTGCTCAACATAAAAATGACTCCACCAAAGGCTTCCTGCCAGCACCAGTGTGCCAATTTCCTCTGCAAGCCCCACACAGGCCAGACAGTTCTCACCAAGTCATACTTTCTCTACAATCTCTATGTGACCTGTCTTAGCCCTAAAGGTTTCCTATCTACCCACACTAATAAACACAGGAGAAAATCTTTGTCACCATGGCTTATGCAAAGAATTATTGGATATGGCACCAAAAGCATGATAAAAGAAAAAGTTTATAAAAGTTTCTTTTCTTTTATAAAAGAAAAGTTTATAAAGTCTCTTTATAAAAGAAAAAGTTGACAAACTGGGCTTAATAAAATTTAAAACATTTGAACCTCAAAAGACATCATGGATACAAAATGATAGGATGGAAAGATCTAGGGGTCAGTCTCCCCACCAAAGTGAAAGTTGAGCTAGAAGGAGTAACTGGAGCTGGGTACGGGTGGCTCATGTCTGTAATTCTGGACTTTGGGAGACCAAGGCGGGTGGATGACCTGAGGTCAGGAGTTCGAGACCAGCCTGATCAACATGGCAAAATCCTGTTTCTACTAAAAATACAAAAATTAGCTGGGAGTGGTGGCATTACACACCTGTAATGCTAGCTATTCAGGAGGCTGAGGCAGGAGAATTGCTTGAACCCAGGAGGCAGAGGCTCAAGCCGAGTGAGCTGAGATTGCACCACTGCACTCCAGCCTGGGAGACAGAGCAAGACTCCGTCTCAAAAAAAAGTAAGAGTTTTTTAAAAAGTAAAAGAAACTGAAATCAAGTACTTTAGTAGAACTCTGGGATCTGATCAAACCCTTTTAACAACCAAGGGAGTATTTGATGAAAAAAGAGGCTACTGATCCTTCATAAGTATTAATAAGCAGCATGCATAAACCAATTATCCTCCCCCATTCCTCAGAACCACCATCACCACTACCCAACACCTCTTGTGGCAGTGGGAATAGCAGCCTATGTTCTTGGAGTTGCTAGTTGGTGCCAGGAGTGACAGTGAGGATCACGTCCTTCAAAATTTAGAGTTGTACATTTTGGTTGGTCTGGAGTGCCCTAAGGGACAGATGCAGGCACATGCATGTTTCAGTACTCTCCCCAGCAGTAGCTTTCACTGTCAGTATTTATCTGAAACTAAAGAAGGTAAAACCTTTTTTGTCTCCTTTTTTGGAGCCAGGTATCTAAGGAAATCTTTGTCAGGTCACCAGCTAACCAGAGAGACAACAGAACAAAAACTTGTGACTATACCCAATATGGAATACATACTCTGTGAAAATAGCTTGTAAAGCCACAAATAGGTGGCTTTAGCCCTCAACAAGCAAAAAAAGCAATCACTGAGGAATGGGAGAAACAGATTTATAGAGTTATCATACTATAATATTCAGAGTATCCAGTTCTCAGCAACAACAACAAAATTACAAAACATGACACATAGAAATGGGAAAGTATAGCCCATTCCCTAGAAAAAGGAATTTGACAAAAATCATCCCTGAGGAAGCCCAAACAATGTAATTATTAGTCAAACACATTAAATCAACTTCATTTAAAAAAAAAGCTCTAGGAGACTGAAAATAAAAAAAACATGGACAAATAACTAAGAGGGAAAATGAATAAACAAAATGAGAATATCAGTAAAGACAGAAAGTATAATAAGCAACCAAATAAATTCTGGAGCTGAAAAACAACTAAAATAAGAAATTCGCCAGATGCATTCAACAGCAGATTTAAGCAGAAGAAAGGACTGGCAAATGTGAAGATAAGAAAATTGAAATTGTCCACTCTCAGTAGTAGAAAGAAAAATGAAGATAAAGGAACAGGGCCTGAGGGGCCTGTAAGACATTACTAAGTGTACCCATCTATGTACCATAGAAGACCTAGAAGGAGAAAAAGACAGAGGCAGAAAAAGCATTTGAAGAAATAATCAAAAACTTCTCAAATCTGAGGAAAGACATAATCTACACATCCAAAAAGCTCAACAAACTTTAAGCAGGATAAACTCAAGGAGATTCACACTGATACATTATAGTCAAACAGGTGAAACTCAAAAACAAAGAGAGAATTTTGAAAACAGTAAATGAGAGGTACCATCAAAACAAGGGATCCTCAATAAGATTAACAGCTTATTTCTCTTCAGAAACCATGGGGGCCAGAAGTAAGATTACATATTTAAAGGTCAAAAAGGAAAAAAAAAATCCACCAAAAATTCCATATCTAGCAAAACTATCTTTCAAGAATGAAGGAGGGGCCAGGTACAGTGGCTCACACCTGTTTAATCCCAGCACTTTGAGAGGATGACGTGGGCAGATTGCTTGAGGCCAGAAGTTCCAAACCAGCCTGGGCAACATGGCAAAACCCCATCTCTACTAAAAAAATACAAAAATTAGTTGGGTGTGGTGGCACACGCCTGTTATCCCAGCTTCTTGGGAAGCTGAGGCATAAGAATTGCTTAAGCCCAGGAGGGAAAGGTGGCAGTGACCCCAGATCACACCACTGCAGTCCAGCCTGGGTGACAGAGCAAGACTATGTCTCAAGAAAAAAAAAAAAAAAAAAAAAAAGGAGAAATGAAGACACTTCCAAATAAACAAAAGCTGAGGGAACTCACTACCAGTCAGTAGACCTGCCCTACAAGAAATGGTAAAGGGAGTACTTCAGGCTGAAATTAGAGATTAGACAGTAACTCAAAGCCATGAGAAGAAATAAAGAACACTGGTAAGATTAACTATATAGGTAATTTATATAGGTAAATATAAAAGCCAGTATTATTGTAGTTTTTGTTAGTAACTCCTGATTTTTCCCACATTATTTAAAAGGCTAATATGCAAACAATATTTTAAAATTTCTGTTAATGGGCACACAATCTACAAAAATGAATCTGCAACAATAACACAAAGGAAGAGGGACAGAGGGATAGTAGCACAGTGTCTGTCCATGTCTGAAACTAATTTGGTTTATTTAAACTAGGTTGTCATAAGTTTAAGATGTTAATCACAATCTCTAAGGCAATAGGAGAAAATAACCAAAAAAACAGAGAAACAGAAAGAAGAAAGGAATCAAAATGGTAGACTAAAAAAATTCAACTAAATACCAAAAAAAGGCAGTAATGAAGGAATTGAGAAACAAAAAACATGTAACACATAGAGAAAATAAAGAGCTAAATGCAGAAGTAAATCCTTCCTTCTCAGTAACTAATGTTCATGCAAGTATATGAAAGTCTCTATTAAAAGACAGAGATCAGTAGATTGGATTTTTAGTCTATTTATATACCGTCTACAAGAGATTCATTTTACAAAGAAAGCTACAAAGAGGATGAAAGTAAATGAATGGGGAAAATCATATTAAAAGCAAACAGTCATAAAAAGAGAGTTGGATTGGCTATATATTGTCAGACAAAATAGACTTTAAGTCAAAAGAGATCACACAAAACAAAGAACAATACTATGTGTTGGAATAAAATGTTCAATCCAGCAAGAGAATATAACAATTATAAACATATAACACCTAACAACGCAACCACAGTAAAATACAGTCTTCTCAAGTGTTCTTGAATCATTCTCCAAAACGGACCATATGTTTATTCACAAAACAAGCCTTAATAAATTTTAAAAAAAACTAAAATCATACAAAGTATCCTTTCTGACCACAATGGAATAGAATTGAATCATGGAACCAATAAGTCAAAGAAGAAATTACCAGGTAAGTCAGAAAATATTTTGAGATGTATTAATATAGAAACATAACATATCAAAATTTATGGGAGAGGGCCGGGCGCGGTGGCTCAAGCCTGTAATCCCAGCACTTTGGGAGGCCGAGGCGGGTGGATCACGAGGTCAAGAGATCGAGACCATCCTGGTCAACATGGTGAAACCCCGTCTCTACTAAAAATACAAAAAATGAGCTGGGCATGGTGGTGCGTGCCTGTAATCCCAGCTACCCAGGAGGCTGAGGCAGGAGAATTGCTTGAAACTGGGAGGCAGAAGCTACAGTGAGCCAAGATGGCACCACTGCATTCCAGCCTGGGTGACAGAGCACAACTCTGTCTAAGATAGATAGGTAGATAGATAGATAGATAGATAGACAGACAGACAGAGAGACAGAGCAAAAGCAGTGCCTAAGTAGGAAATTTGTAGATTAAGCATCTGCCTTATAAAAA